>NW_006774564.1:3029396-3040527 GCF_000442215.2 Lipotes vexillifer | reverse complement strand
GGAAAGAGGGTGGTAGTAAGTAGATGGGAACATAGGGATATAGAAGCGTACTCTTTTCCCTTAAGATTTAACATTATATCCTTTATGAAAACTTATTCTTCACCTCTATTCTATACTATGCTATCAATTATCTACCTGTATTTGTAACGGTAAAGTTTTTTAATCTCTTGTTTCTTCCCAAGTCTACCAGACTTAATGTTGCCTTCCTCCACTCTCTAGCCAAACTAGACCAATGTTTCTGTAGATACGCCTTTCCTAGTTATGTATTTTTTTGTTTGTTTGTTTGTTTGTTTGTTTTTGCAGTATGCGGGCCTTTCCTGTTGCGGAGCACAGCTCCAGACGCGCAGGCTCAGCGGCCATGGCTCATGGGCCCAGCCGCTCCGTGGCATGTGGGATCTTCCCGGACCGGGGCACGAACCCATGTCCCCTGCATCGGCAGGTGGACTCTCAACCACTGCGCCACCAGGGAAGGCCTACTTACGTGTTTTTTAAAGAAAGACACCCACATATGAAGTTTGCTTGATTTCTCTTATTTTTATTACTTAGGCCAAAGCTGCCCTCCATTTGTGATAGCATATACCATTTGGTATGTAAAGGCTGCTACATTATAAGGGCGTTTTAAACTAGGTAAAAATCTAAAGATGTATTTCTGTAATTAGTATTGCTGAGGAATTGCTTCACAAAGTAATGAAAAGTAGCAGAATATAAAGCAAAGTTTTAGGGTTTTGCACTGAGTATTAATGGATTTTTTTATACTTATGACATAATTTCTAGAATAATTGGCTGAAAAACATTTTAAGATACCATTTAATTTTCATGTATTAGCCAGTAAAGAAGGTTCTTGGGGTTTTTTTTTTAAGCAGTTAGAAGAAAATGGCTTACAGTGTTATATACTTTTGTTCCCATTTTCAGATTATTCAATACTAGACAACTTTTTAAATTTGGTTTTTATTTTAACCAAGTTATAAATACAGATAGTTTATTTTTCTGTTTGGCTTTTTTCTGGCCATGCCATGCGGCATTCAGGGCCTTAGTTCCCCAACTAGGGATCGAACCCATGCCCCCTGCATTGGGAACATGGAGTCTTAACCACTGGACCTCCAGGAAAGTCCCTAAACGTATATAGTTTAGAGTCTAAGTTCTACAAGGTATATTGTAGAAAATTGCAGTCCCCAGCCACTTCCCTGTTTTTCATGTGGCCTGACAGGGAAGGAGCAGGAGAAAAATACACCAACTTCTCTCTCCTCCTGCACTCCATCTTTGCGTTGTTTGTCCCTTTAGCACATGCAGAGGCAGAGGGCAGGGGAGCCTGGTTGATATAGTCCATAAAAGCCAGCCTCCTGGGCCACAGCAAAGGGCAGAGTGGATCTGGAATGACAAACAGAATATCAAGCCCAGTAGTTTTGATTTCCATGGGTACTTTTTAGTTTCCTGTATGTTCCTTTTTTTAAATTTAACAGCATCCTATTCCTGTATGGTAGATGTACTTTCTTCTCTCTGAGAATCTTTTCTTCTTCCAGCATAGACTTTGTTTTCTTCAAGTTGCTTTTTTCTCTTTTTTTGTCTCTGTCTTTCATATTAAGATAAGTGTCTGCTCATTTACTACCAAGCACTAAAAGTTAATTAGCTTTGTGCATATGGCGGGTGCTCATTGATTCAGATTTTCACTGTAGATTGTTTTGTTGGGAACCCTCAACATCCGTCTCATTTTCTTTGGGGCTGATTGGCTTCCCCAGGGAATATTCTTTCCACATCTTGAAGAATATGCCCTGGCTCCAGCATTCTGAGGAGGCAGGTTAAGGGAGAAGACTGGAGGCTTCAGCGTTCAGTGAGTCATCTTTAATCCACCTCCCCCAATATGGTCATGCTATCATGCCATTTTCAATACCTTGCCCTCAAGTCAGGTGTTTCAGAGATCCCTTTGTTTTACCTTGTCAGGAGAATGATCTCAGTCTTCTGCAGGAGTCACAGGATCTGAGGTTCTGTTTCTAAAACAGTTTTCAGTCAATCCTTCTGCCTTTTGTGCTTCCTTCATTCTACTTCAAGACCAATTTTAGATTCCTTCTCATGGCTTTCATTATTACCAGCTTAAGGTTCAGCTTTCTTCAATTTGCTTAATCAGTTATCACTTGTCTGTCCCTGTCCACTTTTTTTTTTTGTCTCCTGTCTGGTTCTCTTTGTCCTTGGTGATGGTGACTTCAAATTTTTTTTTTTTTAATTTAGAAGATTTGGGGGAGGGAGCAGAGGCTAATACAGGTACCCAAACTGCCATCCTTAACCAGAAGTTTTAATGTAATTTTATCAGAAAAGTAAAATAACAGTGTTTTTTTTTTACTGTTATCTCTGATTCTTGATCATTATATCGGTGGTCTCAGTAACAGGAACAACAAAGTGCCTTGAAGCTCAGCATACTCTTGAAGGGTCCAGGAGTACTGGGACATTGTTATATCTGCATACCTTTTTGGGGAAGCTCCAGAGGCCATGGCTGATGCCTTGACCAAGTCCTGAGGCCAAGAGATGTTGAGAGGGAAACAACAATAAAAAAAAATTCTGGTTTTATTTTTTCTTGCTTGTTATTTTCATTATTATTCAATGATTTTTTTTAATTCACTGTTTTTGAGTATACAGGTTAGCTGCTTCTCATCTTACTGTGGATGCCTTAGGTTGCCTGACAAACACCTTCAGATCTGTTCTTTGCCAAACAACTCTCAATCTGCCTATATTGTGACCATACAGATAAATTGCACCCCTGCTGGATTTCTAGGGAAACTCCCCTAAGAACACATATACATTCTCGTCATATCATAATTCATTAAATCACCTAAAGCTTCCTAATGAAAAAAAAAAGCTAAAGTTATGACAGTTAAACCTATGATAAAACACACACCCTCCTCTCTGTTTGCATGTCTGTTTACATGTATATAAGTAAACATACGTGCACGTACCACACACAAACACATACTTGGTTTTTAAATTATATTTGTTTCTGCACTTCTTGTTCTTGGATTTCTGTGCATTGATGGAGAAATCCATAAAACCAAATTGATTTGTCCCAATACAAGCTCATTTTATTCACTGAGGCAGCTACTAAGTTGACTCCCTGTCACATTCACCGTCCTCAGCCTTTATCTAAACTTAGAGCTCACCCATCAGCTACTATCATCCTGTAGAAGTAACCTCCTCTATTACTTTCCTAAGAAAATGAAAACTAACCTGGGCTCTCTTGCCTTTCCTTTTTGCTTTCTCCAGCTTTGTCTTTATTTTTGCCCACTGCCCTTCTTTTCTTCTGATGTTAGAGGAATAATTATCCTTCCTTTCTAAGGGAATGGTAGAGGGAACAGCATGTACAGAGGCCTGGAAACTTGAAAGAGCAGAGTTGTTGGAAAAAATAGACAAGAGGACTTTTGAGTTGAATGAGCCTAGTTTAAATGCTGGTTATGCTACTTGCTACCTAAATGACCTAGAGTTATCTTCTCTCCTTGTGCTTCAGTTTCCTTACCTGTAAAGTGAGGATAATGCCAGCTACCTCCTAGGGTTGTTGTGAGATTAAATAGCATGTGGTAAACTGTCCATAAATGGTAGCTGCTGTTGCTCTTATGGCTGGAATAGGAGTGAAACTGTGACAGTAGCTCATTTTAGAATAAGTATTGTTTATATTTCTGTCTCTTACACTAACTAAACTATAAGCCATATAAGGTTAGAAACACTGTCATTCTGATCTTCGTATTTTCATCACCTAGCACATACTCATCACATCTAATACAAATGTGTAGTGTGTGTTGAATGAATGAATAGTGAAGCATCAGTTTATATTGATTAAATTGATAAGTAAATTCACTTTTTTTTCAGTTTCCTGTGGATAATAAAACTTTCTAAAGATTTTCAGATCACATTGTTAGGAATTTGTTTTCTTCAAGTTTCATTGTTTCCAAATACTGGTTCTTAGTATGTCATGTTTGCATTATAGACTTGAGTGAAAGAGTATCTGTGCTTTTTATTTTTTAACATGTCATCAATACTAGTTAATTAACTGGTTCTTTTTTTTTTCCCCCTCAGGGAGGTGGTGCAAGCAAACTGTGTTCACTGGAGAAAGAAGTTCTCATTTATGTGCAAAATGAGTGCAAGTGCCACCACAGGCATCCTAGACCCTTGTATCTACAGAGTATCTGTGAGGAAGGTATAAAAACAGCCTAGTACTTCTCCCCTTTCAGAAACCGTGATAAGTTCCGTAGTCACTGACTCACTTTATTTAGCTGTACTTTATTGTTAGAACTGTTATATGTAATTTCACTTCACACTTGCAGCATAATTTAAATTACTATGACAAATATGATGAGGAATCTGAAGTTATAAATTAAAATATTATTCAAGAACCTTCATCTCATATCACTATACATTTAATTATTTGTATTAGTTTGGGGGCTGTAAATGTCTCTATCCTGCCATTCATTAAGTTTCTCTTCTTTATTAGGTACTGGTTTTAGGGACTTTACATATTTTGTGTCTAATAACAACCCTGAAGATATGTGTTATTTTTTCCATTTTCAGGAAAACCAAGGCTCAGAGAGGTTGTTACTTGCCCAAATTTATTTAGCTAATAACTGACAAAGTAGGAACTCAAGCACAAATCTTTCTGATTCTAAGTCCATGTTTTCTTTTTTATATAGTTCCTTTTCCACTTATTAAGTGGAAGCATATTACCAATAATCTAAAAAAATTGCAATCTCAGATTGTTTCAACTTAATATATATCATATATATATATCCTACCTCTTTTGGGTGAAAAAGAGAAATCCATTAGGAAGCCACTACTGGTGAATTAAACTACTTGCTTTAAAATGTAAACTTCATGTTTTACATTTTATATACATTTTTTAAATAGCCAAAGTAATAACATATACATGTTCAGAAATTAAATAGAGAACTATTTAGAATGAAAAGCAAGAGTCCCTTGCCTCATTCCTTTCCACTCCAGTTTTGCATCCTTCTGTATCGGATTAAAAGTTGTGTTTTTAGCTTTTTTATTCTGTTTTTTGAGTGAACTGATAGCACTATGATGTATATGATTGTATTTTAATTTCTCTTTTACTGCTTAATTTACTCAGTTAAAATATATCACAAGCACATACATACGTTTTATAGGTTTTAAGCCTTTAATGAAAATAGACCTCTAAAATAGTCATTTGGAGCAGCAATAGTTGAATGGAGGCTATTTTAAGGGAAGGATGGTGCTGTGAAAGTGTGTATGGCATCATATTGACCTGGGTTTGAATCCCAGATATATCATCTATTAACTGTGAAACCTTAAGCAGTTCTCCTGACTTTTTTTTTTTTTTTTTTTGTGGTACGCGGGCCTCTCACTGTTGTGGCCTCTCCCATTGTGGAGCACAGGCTCCGGACGCACAGACTCAGCAGCCATGGCTCACGGGCTCAGCCGCTCCGCAGCATGTGGGATCTTCCCAGACTGGGGCACGAACCCGTGTCCCCTGCATCGGCAGGCAGACTCTCAACCACTGCGCCACCAGGGAAGCCCTCTCCTGACTTTTAAAAATCAGTTTTCCTCATCCAAATAAGGGTATAATAACTTCCTCATTGAGTTATTAGGATTAACCAAGATATAAGTAAATCATTCTACCTTCTTCCCTTGCTACCTTAATTCCTGCCGTGACTCTTACTTTGAAACTTTTTGTTTTTCTTTTTTTTTTATCATAGTAAAATTGCTTTACAATATTGTGTTAGTTTCTGCTGTACAATGAAGTGCATCAGCTATATGTATACATATATCCCCTCCCTCTTGGACCTCCCTCCCACCCCTACCATCCCACCCATCTAGGTCATCACAGAGCACCGAGCTGAGCTTCCTGTGCTATACAGCAGGTTCCCACTAGCTGTCTGTTTTACACATGGTAGTGTATTTATGTCAAACCTAATCTCCCAGTTCGTCCCACCCTCCCCTTCCCCCCGTGTCCACATGTCTGTTCTGTACGTCTATGTCTCTATTCCTGCCCTACAAATAGGTTCATCTGTACCATTTTTCTAGATTCCACATACATGTGTTAATATACGATATTTTTTTTTCTCTTTCTTACTTCACTCTCTATGACAGACTCTAGGTCCATCCACATCTCTACAAATGACCCAGTTTCATTCCTTTTTATGGCTGAGTAATATTCCATTGTATATATGTACCGCATCTTTTTTATCTGTTCATCTGTTGTTGGACATTTAGGTTGTTTCCATGTCCTGGCTATTGTAAATAGTGCTGCAGTGAACATTGGGGTACATGTGTCCTTTTGAATTATGGTTTTCTCAGGGTATATGCCCAGTAGTGGGATTGCTGGGTCATATGATGGTTCTATCTTTAGTTTTTTAGAAACTTTTTCTAAATGAAGTTTAAATCATGATTTTTGAAAGATGATCTGTCTTTGAATTTTAAGAAAAGGAAAATATGTAACCAATTTATAGTAGAGGATAACTCAGAATTCCTTTTTTTTTAACTTTTCTTTTTTGTTTTTGCTACTTAAGGTAGGGCTTATTCAACTGAAATAAACCAGTTCTTCAGACTATAATGGTTTGGGGTATTAGTTAAGGCATATATGACAAGCTGCTAAAACAGAGACCCAAATATGCAGTAACTTAAACAAAATAGAAGTGTATGTCTCTCTAGCATAGTAGCCAAGGGATCCAGGGCTGTTAGAGCAGCTCTGCCATCTTCACTCTATGGTGCCCATTTTTAGATCCAAGGAAGTTGCTCTAGTCTTGTTATCTCTCCACCAGTGAGAAAGAAGAAAAAGCCACATGAGAACAAATGTATTCCTTTTCAGTGCGTGACTCAAAAGTGGTGCTAATGGCTTTTGCTCATGTCCTACTGGTTAGAACTTAGCTATGTGATCATGCCAAACTGGAAGAAAAGCTGTGAATGTAGTCTCTGAGTGGCTGTCAGATTCCAACACTACAGAAGGAGAGAAGAGATATTGGTGAACCACTAGCATTCTCTTACCATGCTTGGTAAATGGAAATATTTACTGAACTTACTCTACCTATCCTATTTAATTATTATGTAAAAGTGAGAACCCATAAGGAAAATTTAGTAAAGTCAACTGTATAAATACTTTCTGCATTGCAAAAAATACCTTAAGATATAATATTTAACTAAATATCTGGGCACCCCATGACCCAGTCAAGTTGACACATAAAATTAACTGTCACAGACCTGAAAGTTAAAAAGCCCTTTGTTAGATCACTAGGGCTGCTGTAACAAAGCACCACAACCTGGATGGCTTAACACAATTTATTGTCTTACAGTTCTGGAGGCCAGAAGTCCAAAATCAAGGTGTCAGCAGGGCCATGCTCCCTCTGAAGACAAGGCTTTCCTTGACTTGTAGCTATCTAACTCCAGTGCATGTCTATGTTCAGATTTCCCATTTTTTATTAAGACACCAGTCGTATTGGATTAGGACTTCATTTTAACTTGATTACCTATGTAAAGACTCCTCTGTTTCCAAATAGGGTCATATTCTGAGGTACTGTGGGTTAAGATGTCAACATATTTTTGCAGGGAGCACAATTCACTCCATAACAGGCACTAAGATTATAATAAACCTGGGGATTTATGCTTCTGAAATTAATGGACTGGCTTGTTACAGGCCACCCTTCCCTCTGAGAACAACCAGAAAAGCTAGACAAAATATTAAAAATACCTGCTTGAAGACATCAGAAGCTGCTTCAGTAAGGATTTAAGAGGCTTAGAATCATAGACCAGGGAAGCTTAAAGAGATGAGCTTGACATTTGGCATTGCTTTTACCCTCAAAGCATTTGCTCATTTGTAAGCAGTAGCTAAGGAGCTGAGCCAAAAGCAGTGATGGAGAGGCTAAGAAGCTGAGCTGAGATTCTGGCAATTTTACAGGACTAAGGGTACAAAAATGGAGTCCAGGGCCCACCAGCAGAAGGAGCCTTGGTAAATACCCCAAGCTTTTAGTTGGGACTCTCTAAGCTTTAAGTTAGGACTCTCTTAGCCTTTAGTCTAAGACTCTCCAGCAGTTTCAGCCTAGAAGAAGGAGTATAGTGGCTATAGATCAACCCTTACAAAAACTGAAATTCAGCTTCCAATCAGCTCAGTCGCTGCTTGGATGAAGGTTAGCTCAATCCCTGACCTTACCACTTGCCAGAAGCAAATGTATCAATATATCTTCTCTGGAGGAGAATAACATCACTCTAAGCCTAAAATTATTTCTTCAAGTTGTCACACACACACACAAATTACCAAGCATACTAAAAGACATGACTACATGACCAAAATCAAAAGGAAAAATAGATAATAAAAACAGACCCATGGAAGAAACAGATTTGGTGAAGATCTAAGGCAGACTTTTTACAATAATTGTAATTAGTCAGCAATACAGGAAATCGGAGAACTTGAAACTTTAAAAAAATCAAATTGAATTCTAGAACTGAAAAATACAATAACTGATATTTAAAGCTAAGTAGATGAAACTAAATCTCAGCAGATGTATTTAACAGCAGGTTTGTCACAACTGAAGAAAACCTTGGAAAATAAGACAAAGTAAAATATCCAGACTAAATCATGGAGAGAAAAAGGGTGGGATACACAGAACATAGTGTAAGACATGGGAAACAGTGTAAAGGTCACACACACACACACACACACACACACACACACACACACACACACACACACACACACACACACACACACACACACACACTTGGAGCCCTAGAAGGAGATGTGAGAGATTGTGACTGAGGATCTTCTAAAACTGATGAAAGAAACTGAGCCACAGATTCAAAAGTACCATAAACCTCATGCAGGATAAACAACAAATCTGACATGTTTAAAGATAGAAGACCAGGCTAGCTGGAACATGGAAAACATGGAAAGGGAAGTCCTTGATGATGAGTTTGGAGGCACTGGATCAGGTAGAGCCTTATAGGAGTTTAGATTTTATTCCAATTAGATTTGGAATCAATTTGAGGATTTTAATAAGGAGAGACGTGATCCTTTAAGCTCACTTTTGCTGATCACTTTGTGATCTTTTAAGATCACGAAGGATGAATTACAGAGACCACTTAACTGATTGGAATAGTTCAGGTGAGGAATGCTTATGTTTCGGCATGGAGTTCTAACAGTGGAGGTGGTATGATTCTGGATGTATTTTGGAGGTAGACCGCCACTAATGGATTGGATATAGTGAATGAGGGAAACTGAATTGAGAATAACTCTTGGACCTTTTGCCTGAGCATATGGGTAGATGATTGTGCTATTTATTGAAATGGCAAAAACTCAAAGTGGAGCAATTTTGGGGGCAGATAAATAGAGATCAGTAGGCCTATTTTGGCCATGTTTAAATTTGAGGTGTCTATGAGACATCAAGTGGACATGTCATGTAGGCATTTAAAATACTACTCTCGGGAGAAGTTCAGACTAGAGATAAAGATTTGAGAGTCATCAGCATACAATTTTTATTTAAAGCCATAGACCTGAATGGGATAAACCAGGGAGAAAGTGTAGATAGAGAAGACAAGAGGCCTAGACCAGACACATAGAGGTAGTATAAAAGTACTTAGCAGGTACAAGAAAGGAGGAAGAATTCATATATATCACTTCTTGTATACTTTTGGCCAGATCTTAGTTACGCTGCCATAGCACAAAAAGCAAGTGGAAAACGTAGTCAGTTACTTTATTTTGGGTAGCCAATGCCCAACTAAAAATAGAGGATTCTATTATTATGGAGAGGGGGAGAATGGATAGTTGGGATACAACTAGCATTCTTTCCACAGAGGTTGAATAAAGGAATAGGTCTTGCCAATGAGAGTGAGGAGAAGCCAGAGAGGTGAGTAAAACTGGACAATGGTGGCATCTTGGAAGTTTAAAGAGCAAAATGGGGGCCTCCCTGGTGGCGCAGTGGTTGAGAGTCCGCCTGCTGATGCAGGGGATACGGGTTCGTGCCCCGGTCCGGGAGGATCCCACATGCCGCGGAGCGGCTGGGCCCGTGAGCCATGGGCGCTGAGCTTGCGCATCCGGCAACGGGAAAGGCCACGACAGTGAGAGGCCCACATATCGCAAAAAAAAAAAAAAAAAAAAAAAAAAAAAAGAGCAAAATGGTATAAGGAAGGAGGCAGAGTGGCCAAGCCTGTCAAATACTGTTGTGAAATTAAGTAAGATAAGACAAAGCCTTTGGCTTTGATAAAAATGGAGATCATTGGCAATCCTTAGAGCCACTGCAGAGGGAAAAATGAGGGCAAAAGCCCAATTAGAGTAGATTGAATAGAGAGTGGGATACAGCATATTTGGGTAAATCTTTGGAAGAGTTTGGCTATAAAGGGGAGCAAAGAAACGAATTAGCCAGTAGAGACACGGATGACCCAGAGAAAGTTTTGTTTTGCTTTGTTTGATGAAAGGCGCTATTAATGATATGACAGTGACCTAATAAAGAAGGAAAATTTTGTAATTCATAATGGAGTAGATCTGGTGGCATGGCCACAGCCTCACTAAACGGGCCGGGAAGGGGAGGGATAGCAAATATTCATGAACAATAGAATTTACCATAGATTACTCTTCAGCTTATTTTGGTTTGCCTCTTTAAAGATGGAAATGGTAGATAATGCGTTGTGTATCTGGTTTATGAAAGAAAGATAAGAGACAGCTCCATTCAGCAAACACATTTTTAAAAGTGAGACAGGGAGAGCTGTGGTGGCGGTTTCCATCCTGTTGATTAGTGTTTCTTCCCTGCCAGAGCGACTACACAGACCATGGCGTCATGGTCGAGGAGGTACAGAAACATTCTGTGCACACACTTGTGTTCAGGTTATTGAAGAGAACCCATGTCATGTTTGTGGCTGATAATGGAAAACCTGTGCCTTTGGATGAACAGTCACAAACGAGAAATGGCAATCAAGCTGCATAATGAGTATGGTCCTGTGTTGCATATGCCTACCTCAAAAGAAAATCTTAAAGAGAAAGGCCCTCAGAATGCATCAGATTCACATGGACACAAACAGTATCCTGCCAGTCAAGGACAAGAAGTTCAATGTTTGGTGACAGGTACACATCCATATCCACCAGGACCTGGGGTTGCTTTGACAGAGGACACTAAGATCCAAAGAATGCCGA
>NW_006774564.1:3002794-3029259 GCF_000442215.2 Lipotes vexillifer | reverse complement strand
GAGGACACTAAGATCCAAAGAAGGCCGAGTGAATCACCTGCACAGTCCTTAGCTGTGGCATTACCTACTTCTCAAGCCAGGGTCGATGCAAACCATAGTGCATCTGCTGGAGGTGAATACAGACACCCTGGGGCTTCTGACCAGTCACAGCCTGCAGGGGCAGTTGTTATGGACGGTGGCAATGCCAAGAACTCCACACTGATGGCTAAAAAAGTCCCTACAATGCCAAAACTTCAGTGGCACCCACCGTGGAAACTCTACAGAGTGATCAGTGGGCATCTTGCCTGGGTTTGATGTATTGCTGTGGAACCTGGAAATCAGTGGTTTGTTACTGGATCTGCTGACAGAACTATAAAGATCTGGGACTTGGCTAGTGGCAAGTTATAACTGTCATTAACTGGCTAGTGGCAAGTTAAAACGCACATCAGTACGGTGCGTGGTGTGATAGTGAGCCCAAGGAGCGCATACCTGTTCTCCTGTGGAGAAGACAAACAAGTCAACTGCTGGGATCTTGAGTATAATAAGGTTATAAGGCACTGTCATGGACACCTGAGTACAGTGTATGCTTTGGATCTGCACCCAACAATCAACATGCTGGTGACCTGTAGCCGAGACTCAACTGCACGGATTTGGGATGTGAGAACTAAAGCCAGCGTACACACGTTATCTGGACATACTAATGCGGTGGCTGCAGTGAGGTGTCAAGCTGCATAACCACAAATTATTACTGGAAGCCATGACACTGCAATACGATTATGGGATTTGGTGGCTGGAAAAACAAGAGTCACATTAACAAATCACAAAAAATCAATCAGGGCTGTGGTTTTACATCCAAGACATTACACAATTTGCATCTGGTTCTCCAGATAACAAAACAGTGGAAACTCCCCGATGGAAGTTTCATTCAAAATCTTTCTGGTCAGGCTTCCCTGGTGGCGCAGTGGTTGAGAGTCCACCTGCCGATGCAGGGGACATGGGTTCGTGCCCCGGTCTGGGAAGATCCCGCATGCTGCGGAGCGGCTGGGCCCGTGAGCCGTGGCCACTGAGCCTGCACGTCCAGAGCCTGTGCTCCGCAGCGGGAGAGACCACAGCAGTGAGAGGAAAAAAAAAAAAAAAAAAAAAAAAAAAAAAATCTTTCTGGTCACAATGCTATTATTAATACACTGACAATAAATTCTGATGGAGTGTTTGTATCTGGAGCTGACAATGGCACTATGCATCTTTGGGACTGGAGAGCTGGCTACAATTTCCAGAGAGTTCATGCAGCAGTGCAGCCTGGGTCTTTGGACAGTGAGTCAGGAATATTTGCTTGTGCTTTTGATCAGTCCCGAAAGTCGGTTACTAACAGCTGAAGCTGATAAAACCATTAAAGTATACGGAGAGGATGATACAGCAACAGAAGAAACTCATCCAATCAGCTGGAAGCCAGAAAGTATCAAGAGAAAGATTTTAATGTGGCGTTGTCTTCATGGTGGTTCCATTTTTGTTTTTTGTTTCTTTTTAAGCTTGGTGTTGATGAGAATATCCAGTCATTTGTGCTCTGGCTAGGAATATAAAGCAAAAACTCACATGCCTGAATCATTACTTTTTCATATTTTACAATGAACTGTCCTCTCCCCTTTTTTTATTTCTAAAATAAACAGTTTGAGATCCTGGGAGGTAAGATGCAGATATCAAGCGTATATGGGTTTGTTGAGCATAACTCTCCTAAAGATAGAATGATTTATCAGTTTTATTAAAACACACTTTTTTTTTTTTTTTTTTTGCTGTGCGCAGGCCTCTCACTGATGTGGCCTCTCCCGTTGCGGAGCACAGGCTCCGGACGCGCAGGCCTAGCGGCCATGGCTCACGGGCTTATCCGCTCCGCGGCATGTGGGATCTTCCCGGACCGGGGCATGAACCCGTGTCCCCTGCATCGGCAGGCGGACTCTCAACCACTGCGCCACCAGGGAAGCCCAAAACACACCTTTTTTTTTTTAACTTACAAAACTGCTTACTGTAGTAGGACATGTTTTGAGGGGAGCAGTCTTTCTTTTTAATCCTTTAAAAACTGATATCTGTGATTGATAATTTGGGATTAGAGGATTTGAAGTCTTCTGTATGTTTATTCCACAGTTTTTGAGTGCATGTTCTATAAAGTTCTGCACTAGATGCTGTTCAGGAAGTAGGTGAGGTGTGTCTGTCTTTTAAGACAGGGGTCCCCAACCCCGGTACTGGTCCGTGGCCTGTTAGGAACTGGGCCGCACAGCAGGAGGTGAGCGGCGGGTGAGTGAGCGAAGCTTCATCTGTATTTACAGCCACTCCCCATCACTCGCCTTACTGCCTGAGCTCCGCCTCCTGTCAGATCAGCGTCTGCATTGGATTCTCACAGGAGCGCGAACTCTACCGTGAACTGCGCATGCGGGGGAACTAGGTTGTGCGCTCCTTATGAGAACCTAATGCCTGATGATCGGAGGTGGAGCTGAGGCGGTGATTCTAGCGCTGGGGAGCGGCTGCAAATACAGATTATCATTAGCAGAGAGGTCTGACTGCACAGAGACCATAATCAATTGCTTGCAGACTCATGTCAAAACGCTATCAGTGGGTGGCAAGTGAAAACAAGCTCAGAGCTCCCACTGATTCTGCATTATGGTGAGTTGTATAATTATTTCATTATATATTACAATGTAACAATAATAGAAATAAAGTGCACAATAAACGTAATGCACCTGAATCATCCCGAAACCATCCCCCCCCACCGCAGCCCCAGTCCATGGAAAAGTTGTCTTCCATGAAACTGGTCCCTGGTGCCAAAAAGGTTGGGGACCACTGCTTTAAGACTTCCACTTTAGTACCTTATTACAGAAATGGTGTCGTAGAGGTACCAGCAAAAAGCCAGGATAACACAGAGGAAAAGCCCATTTATTTTCCCTGAGGAGGATTATGGAAGATTCATAAGGGTCAATGGTGTTTGAGCTGAGTCTTGAGAGTGGTCAGAGAAGAAATAGCCTACTCTAAAATGAGGTGTGAAGTGACAAACGAGACATGTGAGAGGTGTGTGTCCCAGGAGTAGAGAGTTGTCTGCTGCAGTTGAATGAGAACAGCTGGTGGTGGCAGGGAAAGCTTATGTTTTGAGTTTCAATTGCATTCCACAAGCAGTAGGTTACCAATATAGGTATCAAACCCTGGAGAAATAACTGGAGATACCAATGGACGTATTTGAAGCTATAGCAAGGGCTGCAGTCTTTTGTGAAGACTTCATAGAAAAGTGTTACTTAAGTTTCTGATGCCTGTGCCTCTTTCTGGCATATACTGAGTTTTACAAACCCTGTCCTTAGCATCCTGATTCCCTATCAGGCAAGAAAATTTGTCACACTTCACTTTCTATAGTTATAAAACAAAATTACAGGAACAATCAGTTTAAAATTTGTTTCAAATTAAGAAATTATACCATAATTTTGAATAAGCATTTCCAAATATACATATCCCCTCTTGCATGCTGTAGGTGGGAGTGTAGTTGTTACAATCTTTAGGAGGGTAGTTTTCCAGAATATACTGAAGATGCTTGGAATATTTGGCTAACTCACTAGGAAACTGCCTAATGGGAATAATCTGACAATTGTACACAGCAAATTTATTTCACCTTTGTCTTTAATTAAAACTAGTCCAGATGTCCTAACAATAAGGGACTGGTATAATAGATTATGGTATCTTCATGTAGTTTCTCTCCATTACGAGTGAGAAATATCTCTGGAATAACATGTCCAAATTTTATTCTTATATAAAAAAGGAAGCTGTGCAAGCATTATTTTTTTTTTTTTGGTAGAGTAACTTGTTAATGCTCTAAAAAATAATGGAGAAGTAATACCACATTGTTATCAGTGGCTTTGTGAGAGTGGGATTATGGGAGAACTTTCATGATCGGCTTTATGTATTTCTATAATGTTTTAATTTTCTGTAAGCATGTATTTTGTAAACTAAATAAAGGAAAAAAAAACCCACTAGGAAAAAAAAAAGTGAGTGAGGAGAGGAGAATTTGGCCCTAATTTTAATGGCAAACACATAATACAGAGTACATATACTGTGTGCTAAGCAGTGTTCTAAGTGTTTTACACTTAATTCTTGCATCTCTGTGATGTCCTAAATTGAGGGATTTGGCAAATTAATGTAGTTACATATTTTAAAGTAAAATGTTAAGATATATATATATATATATGTTTTACTTTTCACTTTTGCCAGTCTCCTTCACTTAGATAAGAATTAGAGAAGGGAGTTTCTACTGTATTACCATAGAACAAATGCCATCTATATTAAGTGGAAAAAAGTAAGGTATAGAACAGTATATGTAGTGTGCTATCATTCGAGTAAAGCAGAAATGTATATATACATCTTTTGGACAGTTCCTAAAAATTGATAACCATGGTTGTCTCTGGGGCGGGGGTTTCAACTCTTGTTGAAATCTTTGTACAATATATTATTAATATGCTTAACTCAGTAATTAATTTAACCTTTCTTTGGTGATTCATGTTCTTGCAATGGGTCCAGGACATTTTTGGCAGTTTCTTCTTCAGCAAATAGATTAAATATTAGCTTGTCTTCTCACCATTTGTCTCCTTCAGATTTAAGTTAAATTCTAAGTAAAAATTCTGGTTATTTTCAGGGGGGCAGGGGACATCCAAACAGTTGGATTTAAGATCATCAGAATTTTACTCTGTATTTGCTAGCCTGTAAATATCTACCTCAAAATTATTTGACATATATTTAATTTTAAATCTTTAGTCATATGATATCCTTATAGTGTTTTTTTATCTTTGGCAGGAATTAAAAGGTGGAAAAGCTTATGCAAAGGTAAGGTGGTGTTCTTTAACACCTTTGGAATTTGTAATCATTGCTATTTATAAGCTTAAAAATTAAATGTTTTGCTTTTCTAATTGCTGTTTAAGCTTGGCTTTTTAAATAAAGCAACTCAGAGATTGAATAGTTGGATCCAACAATAAATTATAGGCATATTCTTTCTAAATGTTGATTATGGGATGTTATTCTTAAGTTTCAGTTTCCTTACTAGGAGACAGTCTCTGGTTTGCATTAAACAATAGCAACTGTTAATTCAGTTTCCCTTGGGAAGTATTCTCAGTCCCACCCAACCCCCAGTGGAATAGGACTCCCCCCTCTGTGCTCTCTTAGCACTCTGTATACATGATCACTACTGTCCTTTATACTTTTACTAGCTGTATGGAATTACTAATGAATGTGCTCACTTTTTTGCTGGACAGAAGGAATTAGTAATTAATAATACTACCAGAAACCCAACTCTTTTATTTCTAAACCTCTTTAATCTCTAAACCACTATTTTTTTTTTTTTTTTTTTTTTGGCCACACCGTGTCACTTGCAGGATCTCAGTTCCCTGACCAGGGATTGAACCTGGGCCACGGTAGTGAAAGCCTGGAATCCTAACCACTAGGCCACCAGGGAACTCCCCACATACTCCTCTTGTATTTCTCTGTGATGGTAGCTCCATCAGTCTAGTCATCTAAGCCAACTCTTTTATTTTTAAACCCCTTTAATCTCTAAAACCCTTTTTTTTTTTTTTTTTTTTTTTTGGCCACACCGTGTCACTTGCAGGATCTCAGTTCCCTGACCAGGGATTGAACCTGGGCCACGGTAGTGAAAGCCTGGAATCCTAACCACTAGGCCACCAGGGAACTCCCCACATACTCCTCTTGTATTTCTCTGTGATGGTAGCTCCATCAGTCTAGTCATCTAAGCCAAGAACCAGGGCACTAGTTTCAACTATCAAATCTACCTACCCCTCTAAAACTAGTTGGCTGCAGTATCAGTTAGGATGCTCTTTGATACAAGTAACAGAAAACCCTCCTCACCTAGAGATTTTTTTAATCTCACAAAACAGGTAGATATGAGATAGAACTATAGATGTGAGGTAGAGCTGCTCCAGGATTGGTTAATCCACTGACTAAAGGACATCATCAAGAATCCATGTTACTTTTCTCTTTTCTTTTTTACATTCTCTATGTGATGGCTTTGTCCTTGGCTAGCTCCCTTCATGATCAGGAGGTGGCTAGCTGCTCAAGTTTTAGTCAACACATTCACATATGACAAAGCTCAGCTGTTTCCCCATTTATGACTTTTTCAAGTGAGAAAACTTTTACTACATGGCCCCCAGAGGATTTCCCTGTACCTTTGATTGTACACAACTGGATCATATGCCTACTCCTAAACTAGTCATGGCCAGTAGGAATGGATTGCCATGGTTAGCTTAGACTAATCACAATTTTACAGTCAGCTAGAGGTTGGGTTACTTGCCTTATGTACATGGATGAGCTAAGAGTGGACACTTGAATAAAATCAGGACTTGCTAGCAAGGAATATCAGGGCATTGAATGATGGGTAGGCAAAAAACAGTCTGCTTTGACTGACAGATCTTGATTTCTCCTTTCTAAAAAGCTTTTGAAACCATCTCTTCTCTCCAGTCCCAAGACCACTGCCCTAGGTTATGCCTTCATTATTTCTTATTTAAAACCTGCATTGGCCTCCTATCTTTTCTCCACCTCTGTCGTCTCCCACCAGTTCATCCTCTATATTATTGCCAGAGGGATTGTTCTGAAATTCAAAGATGATCATATCCTTCCCCCACTTTTAGTTCTTCAGCTGCTCTCTATTGCCTGTAAAGGAAAATGAAATGAAAAGTCTTTAACCTAGCATATTAGACCCATCTTGGTTTGCAAATCATCTCTCTGCACACTCACCCACTCACTCACTCATCCTTATGCTTCAGACATACTGCCCAGAGAACATTCCTGGAGTGTGCTGTGCTGTTTTAGCCTTGTTGCCTTGTGACTTGATGTTTTCCCTGCCATGCATGTGCTTCTGTTGACTCATGTATCGTTAAAAACTCAACTTAGTCATCCCTCCCCACTGAGAAATTTTCTTTTCCTCTCTTTCTTGTAATTGTGCCTTCCTTTATCACAGCACTTATACTTTTTTATAGGAATTTATTTCCTTTTCTATCTTCCTTTATTAAACTATGAGTTCCTTGAGAATAGGAATAATATACATTCCTAATACCTAACATTATCTAGAATGAAGATGCTCAAAATTATTTGCCAATTGAAGGAAGCTCTACCACAGTTATACCTACAATTTATATTATATATATATATATGCCATTTTACTGAGACAGTTATCTCAGTGAAACCAAAGAGAAAATCATAAGGAAATATGGACTCTCTTGTACCTCATTACAATGTAAGCTCTTGCAAGATGGTTCTTTTTTTTCACTGTTGTGGCCTCTCCCGTTGCGGAGCACAGGCTCCGGACGCGCAGGCTAAGCGGCCACGGCTCACGGGCCCAGCCGCTCCGCGGCATGTGGGATCTTCCCGGACCGGGGCACGAACCCGCGTCCCCCCTGCATCGGCAGGCGGACTCTCAACCACTGCGCCACCAGGGAAGCCCCACAAGATGGTTCTTATCTGTCCTGTTGATCACTGTTTTCCAGTATTTAAAGCAGGGCCTGGCACATAAAAAGTGCTCAGTAAATGTTGACCTTAGCATGCTTTCTTAATGGGGACTGACCAGATTCTTTTTTTAAAAAAACTTGCTTTATGCTTAGTGACTGTAATACCAGCATTCCAACAGTGGATGGTGAGCCAAAGGGCTGTTTTTTATTCAAAAAATACGTGTTAACTGCTTACCATGTGCCAAGCATTGTTCCTGCCACTATTTTAAGTATTAGAGATACAGCAGTAAACAAAACAGACAAAAATCCCTGACTTTGGGGAGCTTACATTCTAATGGAGGATTGCGGGAGGGGGACAGACAATAAAATAAATATGAGATGTGTATATACATGATGTGATGATAACTACTGAGAAAAATAAAGCAGATAAGGGGTAGACAGTTACAGCTACAGGGGAGGGGAGGGGGGAGCCAGGCATGTTCTAGAATGGTCAAGGGAGGCCCCTTTAGAGAGATGACATTTGAACATAGACCCTAATGCATTGAGGAAGAAAGCTGTGAGAAGATCTAAGAGAGAATGTATCAGGCAAAAGAACAGTAAGTGCTAAAGGCTTTGAGGTGATCTTGGCATTTTTCAAGGAAAAGGACCTTGTGGCTGGAAGAGTGGATGAGGAGGAGAGAGGCAAATGAAGTAGACGAGGTGGCCATGGGCAGAGGAATCAGAGACAGTCAATATAGACAAGTCTTTCGAGGAGTCTTGCTCCAAAGGGGAGCAGAAGAATATTACAGTAGACTGGAGAGAGGTATGGCATGAGGTTTTGTTTTCTTTCGTTCATTAAGATGGGAGAAAATCCAGCATGTTTGTGTTCTGGGAATGATCCATAGAGAGGGAAGAATCCCCGAAGCGATGAACTTGGAATAGGCGAGAGGAGAGTGGTTGGCCTTGGATGGGAGCACAGCCAGCTCACTTACAGTAAGTGGGCAGGTAAATATGTGGGCACAGACTCAGGTAGGCGAGTGGATGTGGCTGGTGATAAGAGCTTGTGGAAGTTGAATGCTCTTTTGATTGCTTTTATTTCTGAGTGAAATAGGAAGCAAGGTATCAGCAAAGAGTGTGGATGGAAAAGGTATTGGAGGTTCAAAGAGAAAGGATAATGTATGAAATAAGGCATGTGGATGATGCGTGATCACACAGCCACAGGAGTCTTCGCATGTTCATTTGGATGTGACTTTGCCCTGGACATATCCAGGCTTTTTGCTGATCTCTTGGACCCCTAAAAGAGGCAGTAAGACCAGAGTAATCATGTGAAGATTAGGTAGATATTACCTGTGGCTTGGTATGTTCCTGACTTACTGCTTTTGGAGCTTGTGGTCCTTCAGCTGGTCTCTTAAATTCTTATTCTTCATTCTTCTTATACCAGTTAAAACCCACTAAAATAATGCTCCATCCTACAATAAAAATCTTCATCTTAAATGCCATTCATATGTTCCTCATTGCATGTTTTAAAGCATTAAAGCAGGCAACTTAAAATCACAGCACTCAACTTAAAATCAAGCAGGGTTTGACGTGTATAATACTTTTTATTATATATTCAGGGAGATGTACTCGCAAGCTCGACACATTTTTTTGTTAATAAAAGACTATATACACTTAGTTATATAGAATAGACTGTTCAAAAAATAATGATATGAAGGAGTGATTTTTTTGTACCCCTTGGAAATGAGAAATAGGGTTGAGCAGCATCAGAGGAAAGACCATAGGGTAATCTTTGGTAGCTGCAGAAAATGGGGACCAAACCCGAGTAGTAATAAGAGGGAGGAATGTGGTTGAGCTGAGCTTCTGGGTAACAGCAGAGAAGGTTGGTGTGGGGAAGGAAGGAAGAAGGCTTCATAAAGAGAGATTCAGCTCAAGGGGGACCAGCAAGGCAAATGTTGTGGAAGGTGGTAAAGGTTGTGGTGTGGAAGGTTGTACCAAAGGAAGTATGTGATACACCTAAATCATTTCACTCTTGGGTGGGCAGTGAGAACTTAGTAACCTGCAAGTAACTATCTGCAGTCACCAGTGGTTAACTGGGAATAGAGCCAGACCAGAACAGGGAGATGAGAGTCTGATTGGTTTTCTCTATGTGTGTACAAATGACCATGATTGGTCTGCTAGTATTTCCCATAGAGCGGTGTGAGCACCACTGCTAACTTGCAGTGATTTCAGCTGTTTAATATGCATTATTTTTACGTTTAGTTATATATTTTAATGTGTGCAGAAAAATACATTTAGCGATCAAATATGTGATTTCAGAGATAATGCTTAAGACAAGAGTAGAATAGGTGGTACATTTTTGCAAAAAGGGAGCCAACTTTTTAAGACACATTGGGGTGGCCAAAAAGTTCGTTCGGTTTTAGGTAAAAAGGCACATTTTTCACTTTCACCAAGAACTTGATTGAACAACGTATTCATTAATCGAAGAAACTTTTTGGCCAACCCAATATTAAGCAAAGAATAGAACAGGTGTTGTGAAGTTGGCAAAAACTGCAAATAACTGAAGTTTGAGACCACTTGGCTAGAGCATGGGTTGAATGTTTATTTTAAAGATAATATGATAGAAGCCTAGTAGATATTCTATTAATATAATTATCTTTCTTTTCATAGCTGGGCTTTGCAGATCTAAACCTGGCAGAGTTTGCTGGATCAGGAAATACCACTCGTCGCTGTTTACTGGAAGGCTATGATACCAAAAATACAAGACAGGATAATTCCATTCTTAAAGTAAGCACGTTTCTAGATTTACATGTCAACAAATGAGATTCTCTGCCTTTAAATAATCATAGGTATATACTGTCAAGGGCAAGATGGGAATCAGTATTGAGATCATAAGCTGAACATACCACTGAAATACTCATCATGTAAAAGAAAAAACTGTCCAAATCACAGAAGCACTGAAAAGTAACAAATGTTCACCTTCATGATCACATGGTGCTATAAACGTTCAGGGAAGAGTACACACAACCACTACAGCATAAGGGCTCGATGAGTGGAAGGGAAGGAGCATTGTAAATGAATACCTTACAATATGCTTATAGCTCCCAAGAGGTGATTTCCAAAGCAGCTGTGGTGGGCACATAGAAGTCACTGGGTTCTCTCGCAACAAGTGAAACTCACTTTGGACATCTGCCCTAACTGTTTCCAAGTACCGTCAGGAGCCATGTATTCTGGTGAACCCAGAGGGAATACACACTTCAGAGAGCTGGAGTATTCAATGAAACCAGTAGAGAAAATGTTTGTAAGGTACCTTGCATCTGGTAAAACTCACTGGGTAAACCTTTTGCTGTGTTTTAGTTAGGTTTACCCCATTATGGTAAGTTATCTCATGATAAGAAAGGAAAATAATCCTGAATAAAAACTGAATGGTCAGAAGTTAGTGGACAAAAGAATTACCCTATATCTAACAGTTTTCAAACCCACTTAGCTTATGCCTGGCACTTAATAGATTCTCAATTCATGACTACTGTTAAGGTTTTTGTTACTATTACCATTATCATTATTATTCCCAGAACGCAATAAGATCCTATGGCTGATTCTTAAAAGGCAGTTAGCACCTAGGCATTTCAGAAAGCATTAGCAAAGCTTTAAATTCTGATCCAACAAAAATATACCATTTCTGAATAATAGTACTCTAGGTATTCATTCATTCATTCAACCAGAATTTTTTGAGTAGCCAGAGGTTTAGGGAGCTTAAGGAGCATAACCCCAGCCACGTGGCAGGAGCGTGGATTATGGCATCAGGGCTCTGTGTTTGTTCTTTGATCTCTGGAGCCCTGTGTAGGCACTTCACCTCAGCCCCACTGTTTCCTCCTCTGTAAAAGGGGGATTGCAGTACTTGCCCCAGGGACCTGTTCTTGAGGCCTAAATGAGTTACTGTATGTGATTTTGCCAACACTAGTTGTATGGAATAGAAATCCCTCAGGTTAGCTCATGTAGAAGAGAACTTTAGTTCAAACACAAGGACGTTTCATAGAGCCCTAGGGTGGGAAGTTACAACCAGACCTGAATTCCCAGGAGCTAAAGGAGCTTTCTAGGCCTCTCAGGGACTGTTCTTGCCTCTCTGCATTATCATTCTGTCTGTAGACCAACTTCCTGTGCTTACTCACAGCTTCCCTGCCCTCCCTAGAACTTCAGCTGCTAAGTGGCATTGGCTTGCGATGACGTCAGCAGAATCTGGGAGGCGGGGGAGGCTGTTTCCAGAGACCTTCTCTAAAAGGTCTTGGCCTGGTAGGTTTCCCAGAATGTGTTTGCAGTAGTATCCTCACAGAGCCTAGTATACTCTGGGGCAGGGTGGATGTTCTACAGATGCTAACTCCTTCTTTCTAGAAGGTGGCAAGAACATTAGTTAAAGTCACGTAGTAAGTACCTTGAGAGAGAAGCTGATCCATTTGGTAGGTAGAGAAGGACATTGAGTACTTCTAAATTTTTATAGTTTATTGAGCTATGATTCACTTACCATACATTTCACTCAGTTAAGGTACACAGTTGAATGGTTTTTAGTATATTCATAGGTGTGTCCGACTATTACCATAATCAATTTTAGAACATCTTCATCACTCCAAAACAGAAACCTCGTATGTGCCCAATAGCAGTCACTTCCCACTTTCCCCCAACTCCCCTCCCTTCCCCCCATCCTAAACAACCACTGATCTACTCTATGGATTTACCTATTCCAAACATTTCATATAAATGGGATTATAGAATATGTAATGTTTTGTGTCTGGCTTCTCTAAACTTAGCATAATGTTTTCAAGGTTCATCCATGGAGTAGCATGTGTCAGTACTACACTCCTTTTTGTGGCTAAGTAATATTCCATTGTATGGCTATACCACATTTTATTTATTCATCAGTTAATGGTCATTTGGCTTGTTGTTTTCACTTTTTAGCTATTATGAGCAATGCTGCTATGGGCATTCATATACAAGTTTCATTGTGGGCATATATTTTCTTTTCTCTTGGGCATGTATCCAAGAGTAGGTACTCGTGGAGCAGAATTCTTGGGTCACATGGTAACTCTGCTTTTAACCTTTTGCAGAGCTACTGCACTGGTTTTCAAGTGGCTGAAACATTTTACATTCCCATTAGCAGAGTGTATGAGAGTTCACATTTCTCCAAATATTGAGTCCTTTTATTCTTTAGCTTCTTAGAATGGGGAGCTGCATAGATAACCCTGTGCATTTCATATTTCAGGTGCTGCTAATAGGTATGTGGAGACTTGAATTAAGCATTTAGTCTTCAGGATAAACACATATAGCGATCCTCCAGAGGAAATGCCTCTTACTGTGGGTGAGAGGTCTTGAATAGCTCGGGGTGTCAGGAAGATCAGATATTTCTAAGCCTGATCTTTACAAAATATTATAATTGCTTCATGAATGAATAAAATCATGAATGATTAAAAAACTAAATTCATTCTTGTCCAAAGCTAGAGCAAAGGCCAGAACCATTCTACTCTTACAGGCCACCAGCAGGCACCCCTGAAAGCATCATTATGGCAGACACATTGGAGGAAAACATTCCAGACACTTAAACACCACAGGAGTCTGGGAGGAAAGACAGATAAGATAGACCAGAACAGCACACACCCAGAAGATTGTTACTGGTGAAGCCCTTGCTTTTTGTTTCCATCTTTTCCACTCTTATTTTTGCAGTGACAAAGTTGTGAATGTTGAAAATGATTTTTAACCTATGACTTTATAAAGCAGCAATTCAATATTGGATATGACCCAATTCAGTAATCATTTTATTTATAAATAGGAAATACTGGACTAGGTGATGTGGAAGGTGCATAGATTAGAAGAATGTGGCTTCTCCTCTCAAGATTTTTATAATTACAATATTTCTTTTTCTTATGTTTAGGTTTTAATCAGTATGCAACTGATGTCTGGTGACCCATGTTTTAAAACGTAAGTTGATGCTCAGTAAATGAGTTATTTGTCTGAAAGTTTAATAGTGATTTATTTGTTTAAATTTTCACATTCATATTATGTAGTGTTTGTAGGCTAATACCAGTGAAGGAATAGTTCCTCTTTTAGGAGACTGAACTGACCCTCACAGAAGCTACTATTACTTATTACCAAACAAACTCTCCATGCTCTAAATTATTTAAGCCATGGGTCTTTTGTCATCTTCAGGTTTTGGGTGAAATTATACAAATTTAACTTTTTAATTTGATCTCTGTAGATTTGTCATTTCTTCAGTAAATACCTATTAAGTGCCATGTGCTAGGCCCTAATCTGTAGACACTAGAGCAGGGGTCCCCAACCCCCGGGCCGCGGACCAGTACCAGTCAGCAGCCTGTTAGGAACCGGGCCGCACAGCAGGAGGTGAGCGGCGGACAAACCAGTGAAACTTCATCTGCCGCTCCCCATCACTCGCATTACCTCCTGAACCCCCCACCCTCCCACCCCGGTCCATGGAAAAATTGTCTTCCAGGAAATAGGTCCCTGGTGCCAAAAAGGTAGGGGACCACTGCACTAGAGAAACAGCAGTGAAAAAAATAGATCAAGTCCCTGACATCTTGGAGTTTGTACTCTAAGAGGAAAACAAACAACAAGCTAACAAGTAAATATATACTATAGAGATAGTTATGAATGCTTTGGAGAAAAATAAAGCAGGGTAGGAGAGGCATGGTGCGAGAAGTGTTGCTATTTTATATAGTTAAGGAAGTCCTTCCTGGTAAAGGTGATATTTGAGCAGAGACCTGAGGAAGATAGGAAGCAAGCCATGCAGATATTTGGGGAAAGAGCATTTGAGACAGCAGTAACAAGGACAAAGGCCTTGAGAGAGGTGGGTGTTTGGCATGTTCAAGTAACTGCCAGGAGACCAGTGTGTCTAGAGCAGAGTGGGTGAGGAGGAGGGTGATAAGAGATGAGACCAGATGATAAAGGATCTTATAGGCCATTATAGTAATAGTCTCATAGGCCGCTTATAATCTGAGTGAGATAAAAAGCTACTGGAGTGTTGGGAATTCCCTGACAGTCCAGTGGGTAGGACTCCATGCTTCCACTGCCAGGGCCCGGCTTGGATCCCGGGTCGGGGAACTAAGATCCCGCGTGCCGCATGGTGCAGCCCCCCCAAAAAAATACATGCTACCAGAGGGTTTAAAACAGAGGAGTAAAATGTAAAATTATCAAACTTCTGGCTGCTAGGTAGAGAATAGACAATTTGTGGGAGCAATGAAGGGGCCAAGGGCAGAAATAGGTAGATGAGTTAGGAGGCTGTTTTGTAATCCAAGGTTTGGGGCCTGAGTAAAGAATGGTGTAAATTTATTGAAATGAGAGAGCCTACAAGAGGAACAGGTTGGGAGCTTGGGTATCAGACATGTTAAGTTTGAGATGTCTATTTAACATCTAGCCAGGCATTTTGATTAGGCAGCTGGATGTATCACTATAGGGTTCAGTGGGGAGGCCCAGACTGGAGATATAAATTTGGAAATCATGACATCATCAGCACATAGGTACTGGTTAAAGCCATGAGCTTTGATTAAATGACCTACAGGGAATGAGTATAAATAAAGAAAAGGACCACAGACTGAGGTGTGGGACACTCCCGCATGTTAGAGGTCGGTGAGATAGGGAAGAACCAGCAAAGGAGCAACCAGTGAGATAGGAGGAAGGAACCAAAGGAGACTACTGTCCTGAAACCAGGTAAAGAGTGTGTTTCAAAAAGGACGGAGTAATCAGCTGTGTCACACACTACGGAATTAGGTCACGGAAGATGTGGGCTGAGAATTGACCTATGGATTTTGCGGTATAGAGACCATTGGTGACTCTGACAAGCACTGGTGGAATGCTTTTAGACTACGGCCACATTGGAGTGGATTAAAGTTTTGGAGGAGAAAAATTGGAGACAGTGAGTATAAACAATTCTTATGAGGAATTTTGCTACAAAAAAGGAACAGAAAAACGGGTCATAGATAAAAAGGATGTGGGATTAAGGGCAGCTTTTTATCTTTTTTTTTTTTTTAAGATGGGAGATAGCACATCATGCTTGTATCCTGATATGAATGGTCCAGTAGACAAGGAGAAATGTGGTACAGAAGACAAAAGGGCCAATTGCTAGAACAGTGTCCTTGGGTTGTCAAGAGGGATTAAGGCAGAGAGTGTGGATACAGATGCATATATATGAGAAGTGGAAACATATAGAAGTTATTTTCAAATTGCTCCTTTTCTTAGTGATACAGGAAACGAGGTAATCATTGAAGAGCGAGGATGGGAAAGATGGAGGTGGGGGTTTGAGCAAAGAGGAAAAAATGTGTAAAAGTCTTCTCAGAGAGCAAGAGAGTGAGCTGAATGGGAAAAGGCAATAGGATACCTGTCAGCAATCTTGAAGACACTTAATAGTTAAAAATGAAAGTTAGGGACTTCCCTGTTGGCACAGTGGTTAAGAATCCGCCCACCAGTGCAGGGGACACGGGTTAGGTCCGGGAATATCCCACATGCCGCGGAGCAACTAAGCCCGTGTGCCACAACTACTGAGCCTGTGCTCTAGAGCCTGCGAGCCACAGCTACTGAGCCTGCGTGTCACAACTACTGAACTCCACGCACCTAGAGCCCATGATCCACAACAAGAGAAGCCACAGCAATGAGAAGCCCGTGCACCACAAAGAAGAGTAGCCCCCGCTCACCACAACTAGAGAAAGCCCACGTGCAACAACGAAGACCCAACGCAGCCAAAAATAAATAAATAAGTTTATACCAAAAAATAGTTAATCAGATATCATTTAAATATCTGAGAAAAAATACATCTAGAAAAGAAAACAGTTAATTCCCTATGCATCAACTTCCATGTAGCAGCATCCATGTAGTTCTCTATTTACATACTACTTTATAAAGATGAAAATATATATATTTAACACAAATCAATTCTTGATTAAAATTATGCATTTTCATAAAACTTAGCCTTCCTGTGCTGTTTTCTCTCAAACCATAATTTCCTGGCTGCTTTCTTTATTTCCTGCTCTTTTGAGAGTAAACAATTTTTGGTTTCTTAGGTAACAATATGTTTCCCTGGTGGAATATGTTTAGGGTGAAATGAGAAAATGAGCATTAAAATTTAGTAGAAGAAAATGTATTCATCATTCCTTCTTCAGAGCTTTTTATGAATGTTCGCTTTCTGGCCCTTTCTCTGCCATTTTATCTATCTGTGAAACTCAAATACTGAAGAGCTCAAAAAGTAGAGTCTCTTATGTCCTGTATTATCTCCACAAATGTATTTCTGATAATCTAGAGATTATAGTTATAGAGGAAGACTTTTTTTTGGTAAACTTTGCTATTTTTATTACTTTTAACAAACAGAATATCACATGTTAGCCTTCTCCTTTCCTAGACATGCACATATATCAGAACATCTTCATATAACATATTACCCATCCCTTCCTTTCCTTTTGGACTGTGCCGTTTTGGGGTTTTTTTTTTTTTAAACATCTTTATTGGAGTATAACTGCTTTACAATGGTGTGTTAGTTTCTGCTTTATAACAAAGTGAATCAGCTATATGTATACATATATCCCCATATCTCCTCCCTCTTGTGTCTCCCTCTCACCGTCCCTATCCCACCCCTCTAGGCGGTCACAAAGCACCGAGCTGATCTCCCTGTGCTATGTGGGTGCTTCCAACTAGCTATCTATTTAACATTTGGTAGTATATATATGTCCATGCCACTCTTTCACTTCGTCCTAGCTTACCCTTCCCCCTCCCCATGCCCCTCAAGTCCATTCTCTACATATGCGTCTTTATTCCAGTCCCACCCTAGGTTCTTCAGAACCATTTTCTTTTCTTTTTTTTTTTTTTTAGATTCCATGTATATGTGTTAGCATATGCTATTTGTTTTTCTCTTTCTGACTTACTTCACTCTGTTTGACAGACTCTTGGTCCATCCACCTCACTACAAATAACTCAATTTTATTTCTTTTTATGGCTGAGTAGTATTAAATTCTATATATGTGCTACATCTTCTTTATCCATTCATCTGTAGATGGACACAGGTTGCTTCCAAATCCTGACTATTGTAAGTAGAGCTGCAATGAACATTATGGTACATGACTCTTTGAATTATGGTTTTCTTAGGGTACATGCCCAGTAGTGGGATTGCTGGGTCGTATGGCAGTTCTATTTTTAGTTGTTTAATGAACCTCCATACTTTTCTCCATACGGACTGTATCAATTTACATTCCCACCAACAGTGCAAAGGGTTCCCTCTTCTCCACACCCTCTCCAGCATTTATTGTTTCTAGATTTTTTGATGATGGCCATTCTGACTGGTGTGAGGTGATACCTCATTGTAGTTTTGATTTACATTTCTCTAACGATTAGTGATGTTGAGCATCCTTTCATTTGTTGGTAATCTGTATATATTCTTTGGAGAAATGTCTATTTAGGTCTTCTGCCCATTTTTGGATTGGGTTGTTTGTTTTTTTCATATTGAGCTGCATGAGCTGCTTGTATATTTTGGAGATAAATCCTTTGTCATTTGCTTCATTTGCAAATATTTTCTCCCATTCTGAGGGTTGTCTCTTCATCTTGTTTATGGTTTCCCTTGCTGTGCCAAAGCTTTTAAGTTGTATTAGGTCCCAGTTGTTTATTTTTGTTTTTATTTCCATTTCTCTAGGAGGTAGGTCAAAAAGGATCTTGCTGTGATTTATGTCATAGAGTGTTCTGCATATGTTTCCCTCTTTTATAGTGTCTGGCCTTACATTTAGGTCTTTCATCCATTTTGAGTTTATTTTTGTGTATGGTGTTAGGGAGTGTTCTAATTTCATTCTTTACATGTAGCTGTCCAGTTTTCCCAGCACCACTTATTGGAGAGGCTGTCTTTTCTCCATTGTATATTCTTGCCTCCTTTATCAAATATAAGGTGGCCATATGTGCATGGGTTTATTTCTGGGCTTTCTATCCTGTTCCACTGATCTGTATTTCTCTTTTTGTGCCAGTACCATACTGTCTTGATGACTGTAGCTTTGTAGTATAGTCTGAAGGCTACGAGCCTGATTCCTCCAAATCCGTTTTTCTTTCTCAAGATTGCTTTGGCTATTCGGGGTCTTTGTGTTTCCATACAAATTTTGAAGTTTTTTGTTCTAGTTGTGTGAAAAATGCCTTTGGTAGTTTTTAGGGATTGCATTGAATCTGTAGATTGCTTTGGGTAGTATAGTCATTTTCACAATGTTGATTCTTCCAATTCAAGAATATGGTATATCTCTCCATCTGTCTGAATCGTCTTTAATTTCTTTGATCAGTGTCTTATAGTTTTCTGCATATAGGTCTTTTGTCTCCTTAGGTAGGTTTATTCCTAGGTATTTTATTCTTTTTGTTGCAATGGTAAATGGGAGTGTTTCCTTAATTTCTCTTTCACATTTTTCATCCTTAGTGTATAGGAATGCAAGAGATTTCTGTGGATTAATTTTGTATCCTGCTACTTTACCAAATTCATTGATTAGCTCTAGTAGTTTTCTGGTAGCATCTTTAGGATTCTCTATGTATAATACCATGTCATCTGCAAACAGTGACAGTTTTACTTCTTCTTTTCCGATTTGGATTCCTTTTATTTCTTTTTCTTCTCTGATTCCTGTGGCTAAAACTTCCAAAACTATGTTAAATAATAGTGGTGAGAGTGGGCAACCTTGTCTTGTTCCTGATCTTAGAGGAAATGGTTTCAGTTTTTCACCATTGAGAACAATGTTGGCTGTGGGTTTGTGGTATATGGCCTTTATTATGTTGAGGTAGGTTCCCTCTGTGCCTACTTTCTGGAGAGTTTTTATCATAAATGAGTGTTGAATTTTGTCAGAAGCTTTTTCTGCATCTATTGAGATGTTCATATGGTTTTCTCCTTCAATTTATTAATATGGTTTATCACATTGATTGATTTGCATATATTGAACGATCCTCGCATTACTGGGATAAACACCACTTGTTTGTGGTGTATGATCCTTTTAATGTGCTGTTGGATTCTGTTTGCTAGTATTTTGTTGAGGATTTTTTCATCTATGTTTATCAGTGATATTGGCCTGGAGATTTCTTTTTTTGTGACATCTTTGTCTGGTTTTCGTATCAGGGTGATGGTGGCCTTGTAGAATGAGTTTGGGAGTGTTCCTCCCTCTGCTGTATTTTGGAAGAATTTGAGAAGGATAGGCATTAGCTCTTCCCTAAATGTTTGATAGAATTCGCCTGTGAAGCCATCTGGTCCTGGGCTTTTGTTTGTTGTAAGATTTTTAATCACAGTTTCAATTTCAGTGCTTGTGATTGGTCTTTTTATATTTTCTCTTTCTTCCTGGTTCAGTCTCAGAAGGTTGTACTTTTCTAAGAATTTGTCCATTTCTTCCAGGTTGTCCATTTTATTGGCATAGAGTTGCTTGCAGTAATCTCTCATGATCCTTTGTATTTCTGCAGTGTCAGTTGTTACTTCTCCTTTTTCATTTCTAATTCTATTGTTTTGAGTCTTCTCCCTTTTTTTCTTGATGAGTCTGGCTAATGGTTTATCAATTTCTTTATCTTCTCAAAGAACCAGCTTTTAGTTTTACTGATCTTTGCTATTGTTTCCTTCATTTGTTTTTCATTTATTTCTGATCTGCTCTTTATGATTTCTTTCGTTCTGCAAACTTTGGGATTTTCTTGTTCTTCTTTCTCTCATTGCTTTAGATGTAAGGTTAGGTTGTTTATTTGAGGTGTTTCTTGTTTCCTGAGGTAGGATTGTATTGCTATAAACTTCCCTCTTAGAACTTTTTGCTGCATCCCATAGGTTTTGGGTTGTCGTGTTTTCATTGTCATTTGTTTCTAGGTATTTTTTGATTTCCTCTTTGATTTCTTCAATGATCTCTTGGTTATTAAGTAGTGTATTGTTTAGCCTCCATGTGTTTGTATTTTTTACAGATTTTTCTCCTGTAATTGATATCTAGTCTCATAGCGTTGTGGTTGGAAAACATGCTTGATATCATTTCAGTTTTCTTAAATTTACCACAGCTTGATTTGTGACCCAAGATTTGATCTGTCCTGGAGAATGTTCCATGAACACTTGATAAGAAAGTGTATTCTGTTGTTTTTGGATGGAATATCCTATAAATATCAATGAAGTCCATCTTGTTTAATGTGTCATTTAAAGCTTGTGTTTCCTTATTTATTTTCATTTTGCTGTTCTGTCCATTGATGATGGTGGGTATTAAAGTTCCCACTATTATTATGTTACTGTCGATTTCCCCTTTTATGGCTGTTAGCATTTGCCTTCTGTATTGAGGTGCTCCTATGTTGGGTGCATAAATATTTACAATTGTTATATCTTCTTCTTGGATTGATCCCTTGATCGTTATGTAGTGTCCTTCTTTGTCTCTTGTAACATTCTTTATTTTAACGTCTATTTTGTCTGATATGAGAATTGCTACTCCGGCTTTCCTTTGATTTCCATTTGCATAGAATATCTTTTTCCATCCCCTCACTTTCAGTCTGTATGTGTCCCTAGGTCTGAAGTGGGTCTCTTTTAGACAGCATATATATGGGTCTTGTTTTTGTATCCATTCAGCCAGTCTGTGTCTTTTGGTTGGAGCATTTAATCCGTTTACATTTAAGGTAATTATTGAGATGTATGTTCCTATTACCATTTTCTTAATTGTTTTGGGTTTGTTATTGTAGGTCTTTTCCTTCTCTTGTGTTTCCTGCCTGGAGAAGTTCCTTTATCATTCGTTGTAAAGCTGGTTTGGTGGTGCTGAATTCTCTTAGCTTTTGCTTGTCTGTGAAGGTTTTAATTTCTCTGTCGAATCTGAATGAGATCCTTGCTGTGTAGAGTAATCTTAGTTGTAGGGTTTTCCCTTTCATCACTTTAAATATGTCCTGCCATTCCTTTCTGGCTTGCAGAGTTTCTGCTGAAAGATCAGCTGTTAACCTTATGGGCATTCCCTTGTATGTTATTTGTTGCTTTTCCCTTGCTGCTTTTAATAGTTTTTCTTTGTATTTAATTTTTGATAGTTTGATTAATACTTGTCTTGGCGTGATTCTCCTTGGATTTATCCTGTATGGGACTCTCTACACTTCCTGGACTTGACTGACTATTTCCTTTCCCATATTAGGGAAGTTTTCAACTATAATCTCTTCAAATATTTTCTCAGTCCCGTTTTTCTCTTCTTCTGGGACCCCTTTAATTCAGATGTTGGTGTGTTTAATTTTGTCCCAGAGGTCTCTGAGACTGTCCTCAATTCTTTTCATTCTCTTTTCTTTATTCTGTTCTGTGGTAGTTACTTCCACTATTTTATCTTCCAGGTCACTTATCCGTTCTTCTGCCTCAGTTATTCTGCTATTGATCCCTTCTAGAGAATTTTTAATTTCATTTATTGTGTTGTTCATCATTGTTTGTTTGCTGTTTAGTTCTTCCAGGTCCTTGTTAAACATTTCTTGTATTTTCTCTATTCTTTTTCCAAGATTTTGGATCATCTTTACTATTATTACTCTGAATTCTTTTCCAGGTAGACTGCCTATTTCCTCTTCATGTGTTAGGTCTGGTGGGTTTTTACCTTGCTCCTTCATCTGCTCTGTGTTTCTCCATCTCTCATTTTGCTTAACTTACTATGTTTGGGGTCTCCTTTTTGCAGGCTGCAGGTTCGTAGTTCCCGTTGTTTTTGGTGTCTGCCCCCAGTGGCTAAGGTTGGTTCAGTAGGTTGTGTAGGCTTCCTGGGGGAGAGGACTAGTGCCTGTGTTCTGGTGGATGAGGCTGGATCTTGTCTTTCTGGTGGGCAGGACCACGTCCGGTGGTGTGTTTTGGGGTGTCTGTTACCTTATTATGCTTTTAGGCAGCCTCTCTGCTGATGGGTGGCAGCCTCTCTGCTGATGGGTGGCAGCCTCTCAGCCTCTCTGCTGATTCCTGTCTTGCTAGTTGTTTGGCATAGGGTGTCCAGCACTGTACCTTGCTGGCCGTTGAGTGGAGCTGGGTTTTAGCGTTGATATGGAGCTCTCTGGGAGAACTTTCGCCATTTGATGTTATGTGGAGCTGAGAGGTCTCTGGTGAACCGATGTCCTGAACTTGGCTCTCCCACCTCAGAGGCACAGGCCAGACACCCAGCCGGAGCATCAGGACCCTGTCAGCCACATCGCTCAGAAGACAAGGGAGAAAAAAAGAAAGAAAGAAAGAAAAAAAGAAAAGAAAATAAAGTTGTTAACATAAAAAAAAAATTATTTAAAAATAATTTTAAAGAAAAAAAGAAAAAAAAATGAAAGAAGAGAGCAACCAAACCAAAAAACAAATCCATCAGTGATAACAAGCACTAAAAACTATACTTAAAAAAAAAAACAAACGGAAAGACAGAACCTTAGGACAAATGGTAAAAGCCAAGCTATACAGACAAAATCACAGAAAGAAGCATACACATACACACTTGCAAAAAGAGAAAAAGGGAAAAATATATATATCGTTGCTCCCAATGTCCACCACCTCTGTTTTGGGATGATTCGTTGTCTATTCAAGTATTCCACAGATGCAGGGTACATCAAGTTGATTGTGGAGATATAATCCTCTACTGAGGCTGCTGGGATAGATTTCCCTTTCTCTTTGTTCGCACAGCTCCTGGGGTTCAGCTTTGGATTTGGCCCCGACTCTGCGTGTAGGTTGCCTGAGAGCATGTGTTCTTCGCTCAGACAGGATGGGGTTAAAGGAGCAGCTGATTAGGGGGCTCTGGCTCCCTCAGGCCAAAGTGGAGGGACGGGTACAGAATGCGGGGGGAGCCTGTGGCGACAGAGACCAGTGTGACGTTGCACCAGCCTTAGGTGCACCATGTGTTCTCCCAGGGAAGTTGTCCTTGGATCACGGGACCCTGGCAGTGGCAGGCTGCACAGGCTCCCAGGAGGAGGGGTGTGGATAGTGACCTGTGCTTGCACACAGGCTTCTTGGCTGCAGCAGCAGCCTTGGCGTCTCATGCCCGTCTCGTGGCCGCGCTGATAGCCATGGCTTGTGCCCATCTGTAGAGCTCATTTAGACAGTGCTCTGAATCCCCTCTCCTCGCGCACCCCGAAACAATGGTCTCTTGCCTCTTCTGCAGGTCCAGACTTTTTCCCGGACTCCCTCCCGGCTAGCTGTGGCGCACTAGCCCCCTTCAGGCTGTGTTCATGCCACCAACCCCAGTCCTCTCCCTGCGCTCCGACCGAAGCCCGAGCCTCAGCTCGCAGCCCCGCCCACCCCGGCGGTGAGCAGACAAGCCTCTCGGGCTGGTGAGTGCTGGTCGGCACCGATCCTCTGTGCGGGAATCTCTCCGCTTTGCCCTCCGCACCCCTGTGGCTGCGCTTTCCTCTGCGGCTCCGAAGCTTCCCCCTCCGCCACCTGCAGTCTCCACCTGCGAAGGGGCTTCCTAGTGTGTGGAAACCTTTCCTCCTTCACAACTCCCTCCCACTGGTCCAGGTCCCGTCCCTATTCTTTTGTCTCTGTTTTTTCTTTTTCCTTTTGCGCTACCGAGGTACGTGAGGAGTTTCTTTCTTTTTGGGAGGTCTGAGGTCTTCTGCCCGCGTTCAGTAGGTGTTCTGTAGGAGTTGTTCCACATGTAGATGTATTTCTGATGTATTTGTGGGAGGAAGGTGATCTCCACCTCTTACTCTTCCGCCATCTTGAAGGTCTGTCCTGTGCCGTTTTATAATCTATCCTATATGCAGTTCATCTCAGCACTGCATGCTGATTATCTGCTCTCCATGTCACCTCTCCTCAGGGGGCTCAAAGGAATAAGCAGATCCCCTGCATCAGAGCTAAAATCCCCAGCACAACCCATTCACACACAGTGGGGTGGCTAGAGAAAGACTTTTATAGCTCATTAAAATAAACAAACTTTACCTAATCCCCAGAAACAAAGTATTTCTCAGGAGAATCAAACTCCCAATATTTGTTTTCTCTTTTCTTTGAGTATCTGAAATTGTGCAACTGTCAGTAGAAAAGGGACAGCTCTAACACATCCATGTACTTACTGAGTATGGATTGAATAGTAAAATGTTTGAACTGCTGATGTGAAAAGTAAATTCTTTTTACCAGGTTGTATTTCAGTGTATATCAAATATGTAAAATCACAGTACTTGGGAATTCCCTGGCCGTCCAGTGGTTAGAACTCCATGCTTTCACTGCCAAGGGCTCAGGTTTGATCACTGGTCAGAGAGCTAAGATCCTACAAGCCGAGTAGCGTGGCCAAAAAAAAAAAATCACAGTACTTAAGAGCTGAAAGTTGGAAGTTGTCTAGTCTGGTGACTTTTCTTCCCAGAATATTTAGCCACAGAATCCCTTTGCACAAATACGTTATGAATCCTGTATTTAATATCTGTCTATTGAGGGAGAAAAAAGGTGCAGTACCCTACTACCCCTGAAGTCCCTAAGGGAGCTTCATGAAGCCAGTTTTTAAGGTATGGGTATAATGCAAGTTCACTTTTTACTGATGAGGACCCTAAACCACAGAACAATTGAGGGACTTGACTGAGTATTTGTCTGTAAGACAAAGATGTAAATAACTGCTGGAGAGGGTCATTGTACTATTCTCTCTGCTTTTGTCTGTCTTAATTTTTCATGATACAAGTTTTCAAAAACCTACTAGAGAAACAGACAAGAGTGTAGCAGATTCTTAGCACTCTCAGTTAAATTCTAGTTTTGATATTTTATGAACAGAAGATCTGTGACTTACATCGAACAATTTTTGAGAAACACAAATTTTATACTAAAGCCAGTACTTACGAAGAAGACAGCTGGTAAGTCAGCCCCCAACCACTTGCCCTAAACTCCGCTTTATAGTTCTCTACAATTTGTCAAATACCCAGCAGCCCTCAAAAAGAATGAAGCTGACTCTGAAGAGAAAGCCAACCACTAATGCTTATGAAAAGGATATTTTAAAGGAGAAATTATATGTACTGGCATTTAATGATTTTGTGGTAAAGCAGATCTAGGGATGATATACTCTCTTGAATAGCTAGGGCTCTGGAGCGTTCATATTCTAGAAAGGAGGAAATTACCACTTGTCAAAATGATTTAATGAATATTACTGTGTCCCAATTTAATTCTTGAAACAACTGTGTCGTGTGAGAACATTGAGGCTCAGAGGTTACAGAACTAATTTGTCCAGCTCCCCAGTATTCTCTCATTCAGTACATGTGCATAGATCCCCTACCCTTTGCTAACATTTACCAAACTCAATAAGACCAACCCCCTGCACTATTTATATGGGAGACAGAGGCACAACGTATGATGTTATTGAGGCATAGAGGAGAGTCCTTAACTACTCTTCCTTGAAAGCCAGGAAAGTCTTCACTGAGGGGGTGACACTGAGCTAAGTTTTAAAGGATGAATAGGAAATCACTAAGCAGGGGAGGTGGGTAGGACATTCCAGGAAGAGAAAACAGCTTGCACAAGTTTATAGCATTGTTACAGGGCATGGAGAGAATATTTATGAAATACCAAGTAGGTAGTTAGTGTCATTTTAGGAGGTCATTTTTCACATACTCTTAACATTACATGAAATTAAAATAATCCCATCCCTTTCATTCTGAAATTGAACTACATTAAACAATTTCTGATAAGAGATATAAAAACATTTTCAGAACAAAAGGGATAATAGAATAAAAAAGTGGCATGTGATAGGCACTCAGTGATTATTTATTCAACAATTTGAAATTCTCCTAGTAGCTGTTAGGAGATTTCTCCTAATAGCTCTTAGGAGATAGATTTCTCCTAATAGCTGTTAGGAGGTAAGGAGATTTCTCCTAATGGCTGTTAGGAGATATTTCCTGATAGCTGTTAGGAGATTTCAAATTCTAAACTTGCTAAAATTTTAGATTCTAAATTTGCCTTAATATCAGTCCCTGTGGTTAATGAATTTTCTCCATAATGCTTAGTTGCCCCAGTGTTAGATCAGTTTGTACAGATGGCTGAAATTATCAAGGGTTGGGGTTCTTCAGATTTTTTGAGACTGCAGAATGAGTAGCACCAAACTGAAGGTATTGCTCAAAGTCATATGGCTGTGCAGTCAGGCTGGACAGGGA
>NW_006774564.1:2993316-3002784 GCF_000442215.2 Lipotes vexillifer | reverse complement strand
GAAGAGCGGAGCCAGAGGGAGACTGATGGAGAGGGAGAAAGGGAAGAGGCCACACGGGGGGAGTTCTGAAGGGCTGGAAAACAGGTCTAAGAGGTAGATGGTTGGAGACACTGTAATCAGGCCAGCTGTGAAAGGAAAAACAAAAGGTAGTGGCATTAGAAAGATAAGAATTTCAGGAGGTTCCCTGGCGGTCCAGTGGTTAGAACTGGGCGCTTTCACTACTGTGGCCCCGGCTTCAATCCCTGGTCGCAGAACTAAGATCCCACAAGCCATGCGGCATGGCCAAAAAAGTAAAAATAAGAATTTAGTCAGGAATGCGTGACCGTCAGTGATTAGTGACTGTGACTACAGACTCCATTGTTTGTAAGTGTATTTCCTTTACATGTTAGTATTTCTTATAGAATATTGAATGCAGGAGGTTTTTCACCAAGCTGTTTGACATTTTTTAAAAATATGCATTTAGGTAATTGAAGAGGTAGGTCTAGGCCAGACTGCAAAGGGCCTTGTATTGCCATTCTGAGGACTTTGAGCTTTATCCCATAGGAAGCTATTGAAGCATTTTTTTGTTTGTTTGTTTGTTGACATCTTTATTGGAGCAATTGCTTTAAGCATTTTTTTGTTTGTTTGTTTGTTGACATCTTTATTGGAGCATAATTGCTTTACAATGTTGTGTTAGTTTCTGCTGTATAACAAAGTAAATCAGCTATATGTATACATGTATCCTCATATCCCTTACCTCTTGTGTTTCCCTCCCACCCTCCCTATCCCACCCCTCTAGGTGGTCACAAAGCACCGAGCTGATCTCCCTGTGCTATGCGGCTGCTTCCCACTAGCTATCTGTTTTACATTTGGTAGTGTATATATGTCAGTGCTACTCTCTCACTTCGTCCCAGCTTACCCTTTCCCCTCCCTGTGTCCTCAGGTCCATTCTCTAAGTCTGCGTCTTTATTCCTGTCCTGCCCCTAGGTTCATCAGAACCTTTTTTTTTTTTTTTTTTTAGATTCCATATATATGTGTTAGCATACGGTATTTGTTTTTCTCTTTCTGACTTACTTCACTCTGTATGACAGACTCTAGGTCCATCCACCTCACTACAAATAGTTCAATTTCGTTCCTTTTTGTGGCTGAGTAATATTCCATTGTATATATGTGCCACATCTTCTTTATCCATTCATCTGTCAGTGGACACTTAGGTTGCTCCCATGTCCTGGCTGTTGTAAATAGTGCTGCAGTGAACATTGTGGTACATGACTCTTTTTGCATTATGGTTTTCTCAGGGTATATGCCCACTAGTGGGATTGCTGGGTCATATGGTAGTTGTATTTTTAGTTTTTTCAGGAACCTCTCTACTCTTCTCCATAGTGGCTGCATCGATTTACATTCCCACCAACAGTGCAGTAGGGTTCCCTTTCCTCCACACCCTCTATAGCATTTATTGTTTGTAGATTTTTTGATGATGGCCATCCTGACTGGGGTGAGTTGATACCTCATTGTGGTTTTCATTAGCATTTCTCTAACGATTAGTGATGTTGAGCATCCTTTCATGTGTTTGTTGGCAGTCTGTATATCTTTGGAGAAATGTCTGTTTAGGTCTTCTGCCCATTTTTGGATTGAGTTATTTGTTTTTTTGATATTGAGCTGCATAAGCTGTTTGTATATTATGGAGATTAATCCTTAATCAGTTGCTTCATTTACAAATATTTTCTCCCATTCTGAGGGTTGTCTTTTCATCTTGTTTATGTTTTCTTTTTCTATGCAAAAGCTTTTAAGTTGTATTAGGTCCCAGTTGTTTATTTTTGTTTTTATTTCCATTACTCTAGGAGGTGGGTCAAAAAGAATCTTGCTGTGATTTATGTCATAGAGTGTTCTGCCTATGTTTTCCTCTAAGAGTTTTATAGTGTCTGGCCTTACATTTAGGTCTTTCATCCATTTTGAGTTTATTTTTGTGTATGGTGTTAGGGAGTGTTCTAATTTCATTCTTTTAAATTTAGCTGTCCAGTTTTCCCATTACCACTTACTGAAGAGGTTGTCTTTTCTCCATTGTATATTCTTGCCTCCTTTATCAAAGATAAGGTGACCATATGTGCATGAGTTTATTTCTGGGCTTTCTATTCTGTTCCACTGATCTATATTTCTGTTTTTGTGCCAGTACCATACTGTCTTGATTACTCTAGCTTTGTAGTATAGTTTGAAACCAGGGAACCTGATTCCTCCAGCTCCATTTTTCTTTCTAAGGATTGCTTTGGCTATTTGGGGTCCTTAGTATTTCCATACAAATTGTGCAATTTTTTGTTCTAGTTCGTGAAAAATGCCACTGGTAGTTTGATAGGGATTGCATTGAATCCTTAGATTGCTTTGAGTAGTATAGTGTTTTTCACAATGTTTATTCTTCCAGTCCAAGAACATGGTATATCTCTCCATCTGTTTGTATCATCTTTAATTTCTTTCATCAGTATCTTATAGTTTTCTACATGCAGGTCTTTTGTCTCCTTTGGTAGGTTTATTCCTAGGTATTTTATTCTTTTTGTTGCAATGGTAAACGGGAGTGTTTCCTTAATTTCTCTTTCAGATTTTTCATCATTCATTTAATGGAATGCAAGAGATTTCTGTGGATTAATTTTTTATCCTGATACTTTACCAAATTCATTGATTAACTCTAGTAGTTTTCTGGTATCATCTTCAGCATTCTCTATGTATAGTATTATGTCATCTGCAAACAGGGACAGTTTTACTTCTTATTCTCCGATTTGGATTCCTTTTATTTCTTTTTCTTCTCTGATTGCTATGGCCAGGACTTTCAAAACTATGTTGAATAATAGTGGTGAGAGTGGGCAGCCTTGTCTTGTTCCTCATCTTAGATGAAATGGTTTCAGTTTTTCACCATTGAGAACAATTTTGGCTGTGGGTTTGTCATATATGGCCTTTATTATGTTGAGGTGGGATCCCTCTATGCCTACTTTCTGGAGAGTTTTTATCATAAATGAGTGTTGAATTTTGTCAAAAGCTTTTCCTGAATCGGTTGAGATTATCATATGTTTTTTATCCTTCAGTTTGTTAATATGGTGTATTGATTGCTTTGCATATATTGAAGAATCCTTGCATTCCTAGGATAAACCCCACTTGATCATGGGGTATGATCCTTTTAATGTGCTGTTGGATTCTGTTTGCTAGTATTTTGTTGAGGATTTTTGCATCTGTGTTCATCAGTGATACTGGCCTGGAGTTTTCTTTTTTTTGTGACATCTTTGTCTGGTTTTGGTATCAGAGTGATCGTGGTCTCATAGAATGAGTTTGGGACTTTTCCTTCCTCTGCTGTATTTTGGAAGAGTTTGAGAAGGATAGGTGTTAGCTCTTCTCTAAGTGTTTGATAGAATTCGCCTGTGAAGCCATCTGGTCCTGGGCTTTTGTTTGTTGGAAGATTTTTAACCACAGTTTCAATTTCAGTGCTTGTGATTGGTCTGTTAATATTTTCTGTTTCTTCCTGGTTCAGTCTCGGAAGGTGGGACTTTTCTAAGAATTTGTCCATTTCTTCCAGGTTGTCCATTTTATTGGCATAGAGTTGCTTATAGTAATCTCTCATGATCCTTTGTATTTCTGCAGTGTCAGTTGTTACTTCTCCTTTTTCATTTCTAGTTCTATTGATTTGAGTCTTCTCCCATTTTTTCTTGATGAGTCTGGCTAATGGTTTATTATTTTTGTCTATCTTCTCAAAGAAGAAGCTTTCAGTTTTATTGATCTTTGCTATTGTTTCCTTCATTTCTTTTTCATTTATTTCTCATCTGATCTTTATGATTTCTTTCCTTCTGCTAACATTGGAGTTTTCTTGTTCTTCTTTCTCTAATTGCTTTAGGTGTAAGTTTAGGTTGTTTGTTTGAGATTTTTGTTGTTTCTTGAAGTAGGATTGTTTTGCTCCAAATTTCCCTCTTAGGACTGCTATGCTGCATCCCATAGGTTTTGGGTTGTCGTGTTTTCATTGTCATTTGTTTTTAGGTATTTTTTGGTTTCCTCTTTGATTTCTTCAGTAATCTCTTGGTTAATTAGTAGCATGTTATTTAGCCTCCATGTGTTTGTAATTTTTTACATTTTTTTTCTTGTAATTGATACCTAGTCTCTAGTCTCATAGTGTTGTGGTTGGAAAAGTTACTTGATATGATTTCAGTTTTCTTAAATTTACCAAGGGTTGATTTGTGACTCAGGATTTGATCTATCCTGGAGAATGTTCATAAGCACTTGATAAGAAAGTGTATTCTGTTGTTTTTGGATGGAATGTCCTGTAAATATCAATGAAGTCCATCTTGTTTAATGTGTCATTTAAAGCTTGTGTTTCCTTATTTATTTTCATTTTGATGTTCTGTCCATTGATGACAGTGGGTGTTAAAGTTCCCACTCTTATTATGTTACTGTCGATTTCCCCTTTTATGGCTGTTAGCATTTGCCTTCTGTATTGAGGTGCTCCTATGTTGGGTGCATAAATATTTACAATTGTTATATCTTCTTCTTGGATTGATCCCTTGATCGTTATGTAGTGTCCTTACTTGTGTCTTGTAACATTCTTTATTTTAACGTCTATTTTGTCTGATATGAGAATTGCTACTCCAGCTTTCCTTTGATTTCCATTTGCATAGAATATCTTTTTCCATCCCCTCACTTTCAGTCTGTATGTGTCCCTAGGTCTAAAGTGGGTCTCTTTTAGACAGCATATATATGGGTCTTCTTTTTGCATCCATTCAGCCAGTCTGTGTCTTTTGGTTGGAGCATTTAATCCATTTACATTTAAGGTAATTATTGAGATGTATGTTCCTATTACCATTTTCTTAATTGTTTTGGGTTTGTTATTGTAGGTCTTTTCCTTCTCTTGTGTTTCCTGCCCAGAGAAGTTGCTTTAGCATTTGTTGTAAAGCTGGTTTGGTGGTGCTGAATTCCCTTAACTTTTGCTTGTCTGTAAAGGTTTTAATTTCTCTGTTGAATCTGAATGAGATCCTTGCTGGGTAGAGTAATCTTGGTTTCATCACTTTATTTTTTCAACATCTTTATTGGAGTGTAATTGCTTTACAATGGTGTGTTAGTTTCTGCTATATAACAAAGTGAATCAGCTGTACATATACATATATCCCCATATCCCCTCCCTCTTATGTCTCCCTCCCACCCTCCCTATTCTACCCCTCTAGGTGGACACAAAGCACCGAGCTGATCTCCTTGTGCTGTATGGCTGCTTCCCACTAGCTATCTGTTTTACATTTGGTAGTGTATATATGTCAGTGCTACTCTCGCACTTCGTCCCAGCTTACCCTTTCCCCTCCCTGTGTCCTCAGGTCTATTCTCTAAGTCTGCGTCTTTATTCCTGTCCTGCCCCTAGGGTCTTCAGAACCGGTTTTTTTTTTTTGTTTTTTTTTTTAGATTCCATATATATGTGTTAACATTCGTTATTTGTTTTTCTCTTTCTGACTTACTTCACTCTGTATGACAGTCTAGGTCCATCCACCTCACTACAAATAACTCAATTTCGTTTCTTTTTATGGCTGAGTAATATTCCATTGTATATATGTGCCACATCTTCTTTATCCATTCATCTGTCGATGGACTCTTAGGTTGCTTCCATGTCCTGACTTTTGTAAATAGAGCTGCAGTGAACATTGTGGGTCATGACTCTTTGTGAATTATGATTTTCTCAGTGTATATGCCCACTAGTGGGATTGCTGGGTCGTATGGTAGTTTTATTGTTAGTTTTTTAAGAAACCTCCATACTGTTCTCCATAGTGCCCTTTCATCACTTTAAACATGTCCTGCCACTCCCTTCTGGCTTACAGAGTTTCTGCTGAAAGATCAGCTATTAACCTTATGGGGATTCCCTTGTATGTTATTTGTTGCTTTTCCCTTGCTGCTTTTAATATTTTTTCTTTGTATTTAATTTTTGATAGTTTGATTATTATATGTCTTGGCATGTTTCTCCTTGCAGTTATCCTGTATGGAACTCTCTTCACTTCCTGGACTCGGTTGACTATTTCCTTCCCTATGTTAGGGAAATTTTCAACTATAATCTCTTCAAATAGTTTCTCAGACCCTTTCTTTTTCTCTTGTTCTTCTGGGATGCCTATAATTCAAATGTTGGTGCATTTAATGTTGTCCCAGTGGTCTCTGAGTGTTTCCTCTGTTCTTTTCATTCTTTTTTCTTTATTCTGCTGTGCGGTAGTTATTTCCACTATTTTATCTTCCAGGTCACTTATCCGTTCTTCTGCCTCAGTTATTCGGCTATTGATTCCTTCTAGTGAATTGTTTATTTCATTTATTGCGTGGTTCATCACTGTTTGTTTGCTCTTTAGTTCTTCTAGGTCCTTGTTAAACATTTCTGGTGTTTTCTCCATTCTATTTCCAAGATTTTGGATCATCTTTACTATCATTACTCTGAATTCTTTTTCAGGTAGACTGCCTATTTCCTCTTCATTTGTTTGGTCTGGTGGGTTTTTATCTTGCTTCTTCATCTGCTGTGTGTTTTTCTGTCTTCTCATTTTGTTTACCTTACTGTGTTTGGGGTCTCCTTTTCGCAGGCTGCATGTTCGTAGTTCCTTTTGTTTTTGGTGTCTGCCCCCAGTGGGTGAGGTTGATTCAGTGAGTTGTGTAAGCTTCCTGGTGGAGGGGACTGGTGCCTGTATTCTGGTAGGTGGGGCTGTATCTTTCTGTAGGCAGGGCCCCGTGTGGTGGTGTGTTTTCTGATGTCTGTGAACTTAGTATGATTTTAGGCAGCCTCTCTGCTAATGGGTAGTGTTGTGTTCCTGTCTTGCTAGTTGATCTGCATGGGACATCCAGCACTGGAACGTGCTGGCCATTGGGTGGAGCTGGGTCTTAGCATTGAGACAGAGATCTCTGGGAGAGCTCTCACCAATTGATATTACATGGGGCTGGGAGGTCTCTGGTGGTCCAATGTCCTGAACTCAGCTCTCCCACCTCAGAGGCTCAGGCCTGACACCAAGGTGGAACACCAAGACCCTGTCAGCCACACGGCTCGGAAGAAAGGGAGAAAAAAGAAAGAAAAGAAAATTATTTTTAAAAAAAGTATTTTAAAAATAATAATAATGAAAAAAAAAAGAAAGAGCAACCAAACCAATAAACAAATCCACCAATGATAACAAGCACTAAAAACTATAGTAAGATAAACATAAAAATCAGTCACAGACAGCAGACCCCAAGTCTACAGTTGCTCCCAAAGTCTACTGCCTCAATTTTGGGATGATTCGTTGTCTATTCAGGTTTGATGCAGGGTGCATCAAGTTGATTGTGGGGATTTAATCCGCTGCTCCTGAGGCTGCTGGGGGAGATTTCCCTTTCTATTCTTGGTTCACACAGCTCCTGGGGTTCAGCTTTGGTTTTGGCCCCACCTCTGTGTGTAGACCGCCCTCTGGCATCTGTTCCAGCCCAGACAGGATGGGGTTAAAGGAGCGGCTGATTAGGGAGCTCTGGCTCACTCATGCTGCGGGGAGAGAGGCGTATGGTAGTTATAATTGGAATGCGGGGCGAGCTTGTGGAGGCAGAGGCGGGTATGATGTTTCAACAGCCTGAGGTGCGCCTTGTGTTCTCCCAGGGAACTTGTCCCTGGATCACAGGTTCCTGGCAGTGGCGTGTTGCACAGGCTCCCCAGGGGGTGTGGATAATGACCTGCGCTTGCACACAGGCTTCTTGGTGGCTGCAGCAGCAGCATTAGCATTTCATGCTTGTCTCTGGTGTCCGAGCTGATAGCCGTGGCTCACGCCCGTCTCTGGAGCCCATTTAGGCGGTGCTCTGCCTTCTGTGGGCAGACAGGGAAGGAATCCCCTCTCCTCGTGCACCCTGAAACAATGGTCTCTTGCCTTTTCTGCAGGTCCAGACTTTTTCCCAGACTCCCTCCCGGCTAGCTGTGGTGCACTAGCCCCCTTTAGGCTGTGTTCACGCAGCCATCCCCAGTCCTCTCCCTGGGATCTGACCTCCAAAGCCCAAGCCTCAGCTCCCAGCCCCATCCCGTCCCAGCGGGTGAGCAGACAAGCCTCTCGGGCTGGTGAGTGCTGGTCGGCACTGGTCCTCTGTGCGGGAATCTCTCTGGTTTGCCCTCCGCACCCCTGTTGCTGTGCTTTCCTCCGTGGCTCCGAAGCTTTCCCCCTCCGCCACCCGCAGTCTCCGCCCGCGAAGGGGCTTCCTAGTGTGTGGAAACTTTTCTTCCTTCACAGCTCCCTCCCACTGGTGCAGGTCCCATCCCTATTCTTTTATCTCTGTTTTTTCTTTTTTCTTTTGCCCTACCCAGGTACGTGGGGAGTTTCTTGCCTTTTGGGAGGTCTGAGGTCTTGTGCCAGCATTCAGTAGGTGTTCTGTAGGAGTTGTTCCACATGTAGGTGTATTTCTGATGTATTTGTGGGGAGGAAGGTGATCTCCATGTCTTACTCCTCTGCCATCTTTAAGGTCCCCTACTATTGAAGTGTTTTAAATCAGACAGTAACATGTTCATATGCACATTCATAAAGACCACAGTAAGAGTAGCATGGAATAGAGGTAGGCAGACTAGCTAGGAGACTCCTGCACTCATCCAGGTACAAAGGCCAAACTCAATTAATTGGTGGAGTCAGAGAAGAGATCATGAATAGGAAAAATATTAAGGGAGAGGGCTTTCCTTGTGGCGCAGTGGTTGAGAGTCCGCCTGCGGAAGCAGGGGACACCAGTTCATGCCCTGGTCCGGGAAGATCTCACATGCCGCGGAGCGGCTGGGCCCGTGAGCCATGGCCGCTGAGCCTGCGCGTCCGGAGCCTGTGCTCCACAACGGGAGAGGCCACGGCAGTGAGAGGCCCGCGTACCACAAAAAAATATATATATATATATTAAGAGAGAATCTGCGAGGTGTGGAAATTGATTGGATATGAAGAAAAGTGAATAGGAAGGAGACAGAGGCAATATCTAGAATTCTAGTTTTGGTGACTTTTTTTTTTGTGGTCCATGCCATGTGGCTTGCAGGGCCATGGCAGTGAAAACGTGAAATCCTAACCACTAGGCAACCAGGGAACTCCTATTTTTTTTTTTTATCGAAGTGTAATTGATTTACAATATTGTGTTAGTTTCAGGTATACAGCAGAGTGCTTCAGTTATGTATATTTTTTCATATTATTTTCCATTATAGGTTATTATTAGATATTGTATATAATTCCCTGTGCTATACAATAAATTCTTGATGCTTATCTATTTAACGTATAGTAGTTTGTGTCTGTTAATCCCATACTCCTAATTTATCCCTCCCTTTCCCCTTTGGTAACCATAAATTTGTTTTCTATGTCTGTGACTCTCTTTCTGTTTTGTATATAGATTCATTGTATTATTTTTTTGACTCCACATTTAAATGATATAATGTTAGTCTTTGTCTGACTTACTTCACTAAGTGTCATATTCTCCAAATTCATCCATGTTGCTGCATATGGCAATATTTCATTTTTTATGGCTGAGTAAATATTCCATTAT
>NW_006774564.1:2985806-2993284 GCF_000442215.2 Lipotes vexillifer | reverse complement strand
ATATATGTACACCACATCTTCTTAAGCCAGTCATCTGTTGATGGGCACTTGGGTTGTTCCCATGTCTTGGCTATTGTGAATAGTGCTGCTATGAACTTTGGGGTGCTTATTAAGTCAGAGAATGTTTTGCCTATGTTCCCTTCTAGGAGTTTTATGGCATCATGTCTTATATTTAGGTCTTTAAACCATTTTGAGTTTATTTTTGTATATGGTGTGAGGCAGTATTCTAATTTCATTGATTACATGTAGCTGTCCAGCTTTCCCAACACCACTTGTTGAAGGGACTGCCTTTTTTCCATCATATGTTGTCTCCTTTGTCATAGGTTAATTGACTATAAGTGTGTGGGTTTATTTCTGGGCTCTCCATTCTGTTCCATTAAATCTGTATATCTGTTTTTGTCCCAGTACCACACTGTTTTGATTACTGTAGCTTTGTAGTATAGTCTGAAGTCTGGAAGGGTTATGCCTCCACTTTTGTTCTTTTTTCACAGGATCACTTTGACAATTCTGGGTCTTTGTGGTTCCATATAAATTTTAGGAGCATTTGTTCTAGTTCTGTGGAAAATGTCATGGGTGGGACTTCCCTAGTGGTGCAATGGTTAAGAATCTGCTTTCCAATGCAGGGGACACGGGTTCTAACCCTGGTCCTGGAATATCCCACATGCTGCAGAGCAACTAAGCCCATACAGCACAACCACTGAGCCTGTGCTCTAGAGCCCGCGAGTCACAACTGCTGAGCCCATGTGCCACAACTACTAAAACCCGCGCACCTAGAGCCCATGCTCTGCAACAAGAGAAGCCACTGCAATGAGAAGCCTGCACACCACAACAAAGAGTAGCCCCTGCTCACCACAACTACAGAAAGCCTGTGCACAGCAACAAAGACCCAATGCAGAAAAGGGAACCCTCTTGCGCTGTTGGTGGGAATGTAAATTGATACAGCCATTATGGAGAACAGTATGGAGGTTCCTTAAAAAACTAAAAACAGAATTACCATATGACCCAGCAATCCCACTACTGGGCATATACCCTGAGAAAATCATAATTCAAAAAGACACATGCACCCCAATGTTCATTGCAGCACTATTTGCAATAGCCGGGTCATGGAAGCAAACTAAATGCCCATCGACAGATGAATGGATAAAGAAGATGTGGTACATGTATACAGTGGAATATTACTCAGCCATAAAAAGGAACGAAATTGGGTCATTTGTAGAGACATGGATGGACCTAGAGACTGTCATACTGAGTGAAGTAAGTCAGAAAGAGAAAAACAAATATATATTAACGCATATATGTGGAATCTAGAAAAATGTCACAGATGAACTGATTTGCAAGGCAGAAGTAGAGACACAGATGTAGAGAACAAACATATGGACACCAAGCAGGGAAAGCAGGGTGGGTGGTGGTGGGATGAAATGGGAAATTGGGATTGACATATATACACTAATATGTATAAAATAGATAACTAATAAGAATCTACTGTATAAAATAAATAAAATAAAATTCAAAAAAATTAACTTTTTAAAAAAATCCATTAAAAAAAAGAAAAAAAATGTCATGGGTATTTTGATAGGGATTACTTTAAATCTGTAGATTGCTTTGGGTAGTATGGCCATCTTAACAATATTCTTCCAATCCAAGGGCATGGGATGTCTTTCCATTTCTTTGAATCATCTTCAGTTTCCTTTATCAATGTTTATAGTTTTCAGCATATAAGTCGTTCACCTCTTTGTTTAAATTTATTCCTAGGGTTGTTTTTATTGTTTTTCTTTTTACCCAGTTTTAAACGGGATTGTTTTTTTCACTTTCTCTTTCCTATATTTCATTGTTAGTGTAAAGAAATGCAACTGATTTCTGTATACTCATCTTGTATCCTGCTACCTTTGAATTCATTTATTTGTTCTAATAGTTTTTGTGTGGAGACAGAGGCAATATCTAGGATTCTAGTTTTGGTGACTTTTGGATTATAATGGCATTCACAGAGAAGGGGAATATAGGAAGAAAACAGATTTGGGGCAAGAGTATGAGTTTAGTTGGACAAAAACTTGCAGGATAAATATCCTGCATATCCCAATAGGATATGTAGTTTTGAAATTTAGGAGACCCTGGGATAGGAATAATCTATCAATTAAATAGGTTTAATCGCAGTCTTAAATGTCTATATTCCCAAGGACCTGAATAGCCTGAATTGAACTAATACAGTAAGATTTTAAGAATTGCCGCATAGTGGATCAACTTCATGATCCCCCGTCAACCGCCTTCCTGTTTTATTTCAGGTGACCAAGGGATAGTCTCTAGGAAGATGTGATTTTCCTCTCAGTAACCAACTCAAAAGATTAAGGATGTTCTCTTAAAAAAAAAAAAAGAAGAAGTTCTTAGAACTCAGTCTTGCCCCTCCCTGATTCACACCTTCTACATGGAGATGGGAGCCTTGAATGAGCCAGTGAAAATCTATCCATCATCTACTCCCAGAGAATCCAGCCTAAAATATCAAATCGAAACAACTGGGGCTCTTTATAGACTCTCCCTGGGGCAGGTGCACTGTTTACAGGGAAGAAGGAAGAAGATAAAATCATGGGTAATTTAAACTAATGGAGCCAACAAGAGATCTTAGGCACCGGAGCCGGAGGCATGAGGTATCCCCTCCAGCCTCAGCTGCCAAGGGGCTTGTGCCACCACCTCCGTCCCACAGAAACATCCCTGCCTGGCCTGAGAGTAGAGCTGACAAAGCGCCCTCCACCGACACTGCTAAGAACATACCTCCTCTCTTTTCCCAAAGCAGTGCCCTTTCTGATCTCACTTTTTTTGTTGTGTAAAAACCCGTTTTTCCCCAGTGAATTTTATTCAGGTTTTTAGGATGTTCGTACATTATTTGTTGATTTTTGCCACTTTCATCCTCAAGGAGGCAACATCACCTGGCACCTTACTAAGGCTGTGTAGTAACTACGCAACCAATCTCTTAACAATATTTCGAACTTTCAGATTCACCAGAAATCAAGTTCTGACCCTTAGAAATGTTTATTTACAGGCCTCCTTCTACATCAATGTCTATACCAATTGCTGGTGAATCTGAATCTCTGGAAGAAGATAGAAAAGGTGGAGAGACTCTCAAAATTCATCTTGGGATAGCAGGTATGGATGTGTCGCTTACTGGTTTTTCAGTTTGTGAGAAACAGTACTACCCTAAAAGTTTCCCAAAGTCCCTCCCAGATTTAAAGTTCTGTGGGTATATATGACTTGAAATGGGCCAATAATTATCAGCAGTTTCAATTATGCAATTTTTGTTTAAGCCAATGCTTCATTTTGTCTAAAGGGTGTGTTATCCTCTGACCGATTAAAAGCTAAATGTTGCAGCTACGCTCCCACCCCCACCATTGTACGCCTCTACTCCCCACAGAAACGGCAGGACACGACAGGATTGTTCCCGTTCCACATGCCCAGCAGCTTCTGCCAGTCACCTCTCAGGTGGTGCTTCTCTTCCATGAATCACATACCCTCTTTTATTGGTTCCCAGACATTAGTGCACATCAGAATCACCTGGTGGCTTGTTAAACCATAGATTGCTGACACTGCAGCCAGAGTTTTTGATTAAGTACATCTAGGTTGGGGCCTGAAAACTGCATGACTGAGTTCCCAGGTGATACAGCTGTTCCTGCTGCTGGGGCCCAGGCCACACCTTGGGGGCCACTTCTCCAGGCAAACACCCGGGGTCATAGGCTGCTCCCTGAGCTAAAAGCAGGTGGGGGAATGTCAAGCTGGCTGGGGGAAAAGCATTTATGAGCTTCCTTTTTCCTCCCACGCCATGTGACCAGGGTTATTATTTGAAAGAATGAAAAGAAAGGTGTAGTGATGTGGTTAACACTTTCACCACTTTTCAGATCGCAAAGATAAGACTTCTTATGCGTAATAAGGATTCTCAAATTTTCTGATTCAGGATCAGTGAATCCTTTGTGTACTTTTAACTCTTCCATTAGCTCCTTGTCTTCAGTATTTAAGTATTATGAATTCTTTCTCACGTTGGAAAGCAAACACTCATGAGCCCTACCTCCTTCTCCAGCTGCTGCTCTCCCACAGGCTCGCACTCTCCTTCCCCCACCATCCCCTGCCCTCTTTCTCTCAGACTCAGGGGAGCAAGTTATAGCCAAACTTCTAGGAGGAATATACTGCCCATTTAATCCCAAACACATGTGTGGTCTGGCTTCTACATGCTGCCCTCTCTTGATGATGTCTCCAAGAACATGACTGTCAAATCCTGTGGGCATTTTTTCTGCTCTCATCTGAATAAATTGGCCATTTATTCTTTCTGGAAGCTTTCTCTTGCCTTGGCTCCCATCTCTTTTCTCTAGCTTCTCAGGAGGCTTCTTTATCTTCTTCCACCTTCCTGTTAAAATATCGATACTCTCCAGGATTTGGTTCCCTCCACTCACTCTCCCTGGGTGATGGCATCTGTACCTGGGATTTAACTGTCACAAAAATGTAAATGTGATCATGTAAATATGAGTTAATATGTTTGATTTACAAATTCATGTTGCCTCCAGGCCTCCGTCCTGACCACAGGCACATATTTCCAAATGCTTTCTGGAAAGGTCCACTTTATGTCACATTAGACTGAAACCCATCTGTTTTTCTTTTTTTCTCAGCAAGCTTCTAAGTTCTTTGTGATCAGGTCTTAATTTTTCTTTGTATCAACAGCATAATGGCCAGGGACACAGTAGAAATTCCATGAATAGTGAATGGGTGTCCTCAGGTGTCTCAAATTCCACATACCCAGCACGTCGTCTTCCTAACTCTTCCCCCTGTATTTTCTGTTGCAGTTATCCTGGCACACACTTCTAGTTAGTAATTAAGTACTGTCATTTGTGTCTGCCCAATATCTCTCAGCTGAATTATTATGAAAATCTTCACTCCTTCACCCCCTGTTCATCCTGCTGCCAAAGTGATCTTCCCAAAATGTCAGTCTGGTCAAGCCACACCCTTTCTTGAAGCCATTGAATTATTTCCTTCCTTAAACCCATAGGAGAAGGTCCTTCATTAGCAGGCATCTGCTCATCTCTCTCTTTCCTTCAGTCATCTACACCACTACCCTATATGCCAACTTTACCAAACTGTTTGCTTTCCTACAGACAAGGCGTGCTTTTCCCTGCCTAGTCTAGCCGAGAAATTCCTATGCATTGTTAAAGACCTGGAGTTAACCTCCTCTATGAGGTTGTTCCTTCATTACCAAGTAGTGTTCGATGCATTTGTCCTTTGGTGCTCTTGATACCTTCTTTTTGGTGCTTGTGTTTTGGTACTTGCCACGTTGTATTATAACTGCTTCTTACTCTAAACTGTGAAGCATATATTTTATCTTATTTATTTTGTACCCCTATATCTTGTACAGTATTGGGCACTGACCTGGTAAGAGCTTAATAAATATTTATTGAATGAATACATTTTGAAAACCAATAAATAAATGGATGAACTAAGATCTGAGCCGAGCTTCCCTGGTGGCGCAGTGGTTGAGAATCTGCCTGCTAATGCAGGGGACACGGGTTCGAGCCCTGGTCTGGGAGGATCCCATATGCCGCGGAGCAACTAGGCCCGTGAGCCACAACTACTGAGCCTGCGTGTCTGGAGCCTGTGCTCCACAACAGGAGAGGCCCGCACACTACGATGAAGAGTGGCCCCCGCTTGCCACAACTAGAGAAAGCTCTCGCACAGAAACGAAGACCCAACACAGCAAAAATTAATTAATTAATTAATAAACTCCTACCCCCAACATCTAAAATAAAAACTATTAAGATCTGAGCCAATGCTAGGTGTAAAGTGTATAACTCTTGATATGAACCAACTCTTTTAGTTCAGAATTTGCTGTAGCCAAACACTTGGGCTTAGGACCACTGTCAAGCAGGACTAGGGATGCTGGTTTGGATTTGTACCTTACAGTCTGTCCAGAAATGAGAAACCCTTTGCAGGAGGGCCAGGTCACTCCAGTAGCTTACTTATTTGGCAGCATTCGTTGGCCCATCTGTGTTCAATATCATTTATAGAACTGCTGCTATAATTGCTGTGTTACTCAGTTGGTTTCCTTTTGCCTCTAAGTCAAAAACAGTTCTAGTTTACAAATATTTCACCCTAATGAAAATGGTCACCCTTCTGCATTCTGTGGAAGAAGCCTAGTTCTGGAAATACATAATTGGCATCTGGAATATGCACATTATTAGGAAAATAATAGAAATAGCTTTGACACTGCTTTTTTTGTACATTGACTTTGAATCTGAATACTATAATCAATTTCTGAAGAACCTTATTCTCAGTGCTACATCACACGCTGTGTTGATTTAAACCGTAGACATTTGTCCAAATTATAGCCTAGCACCAGCATCACTAATGCAAAAGTAACAAAGTGTCTACTGTTGTGATGGATTTGGGGAGCAAGATTTCCTCAAAAACCACCCAAAAACCTGGCAATTTTGTGAGAATTTATAAGAATCCATCTGACTCCTTTTTATAAGAGAAATACTAAATATAAAAACTGAAATAGTTTTATTTAAGATAGAGTGCTGTTAAATCTTATGAAAAGTACTATAGCACTTCAGTAAACTGAGGTATTTAAGTTCTTTGCACAGTATTTCTTGCAGCACAGTTGTTTACATTGTACTGATTTAAAGGGATTTCTGTCACTCTGTAACTTGATAATGAACTTAGTTTCTAAAACACGTAGATTAGAATACAAATTGACTATTGACTTGTTGACAGTAATAGTAACATTATGACATATTGCAGATCTCTCAGCAAAGAGTGCCTCTGTTCCAGATGAACTCGGTGCCTGTGGACATTCTAGAACATCAAGCTATGCAAGCCAGCAGTCAAAAGTATCAGGTAGAGGCTAAGAGTGAAGTTGAATTGCTCTGAAGGGACTTGGAATTGCTATGGTGTGGGAGGAGAATGTTTGGTTGCAGTGTGTTTGATACTAGTGTTACATCCAGAGTGATTTTCTCTGACAGGGTATAGCTCTTGCCACTCCCGGTCATCTAGTTTCTCTGAGCTCTGCCACAGGAGAAATACCTCAGTGGGAAGTACATCAACAGGAATTGAAAGTATTCTAGAGCCATGTGATGAAATTGAGCAAAAGATAGCTGGACCAAATCTTGATACAGCTGATAAAGAAGATACAGCTTCGGAAACACTCAACAGGTATCATTTTGGTCTCAGTTTAAATGGAAAAAAGAAAAAAAAAAAAACACTTTTTTTTCATAACATAATAAAAAAGGAAATTTTAAAAAATTATTTTCAAAGATGCCCAGTGAAACAAGATTCTGTAGAATCTCAGCTGAAGAGAGTTGATGACACCAGAGTGGATGCAGATGATATTGTGGAGAAAATATTACAAAGTCAAGACTTCAGCCTAGATTCCAGTGCAGAAGGTGTGTAGATAACCATTAAAAGTATATATGGATGGGGGCTTCCCTGGTGGCGCAGTGCTTGAGGGTCCG
>NW_006774564.1:2931117-2985524 GCF_000442215.2 Lipotes vexillifer | reverse complement strand
GGCACAAAAAAAAAAAAAAAAAAAAAAAAAAAAAAAAAGTATATATGGATGTATGTGACCCGGGTTTGTATAATCAATGTGGTCAGCAGTAAAGAGTCAGTACATTATGATACTGAGTGTTCGGTATTTGTAAAATAAATTTCACACCCATAAAAATCTGAAGACAACTTTTTAGTTCATTTGTTAATGGATATTAAATTTGGAAAAGAATTAATTTTAGTTTAAAAATATCAATTTTAAAGAAAGCTTTTATTGTATTTTTTAACTATGCATCAATGTCTGCCATGATTATATACATTATGACAGATATCTACGTCTGCTTTGTCATAACTGGGCATAAGTACCTCAAGTCACTATTGCAATTTGGAAGGTTAGGTGGTGATCTTAAAATGATAGTGAGTAACAGAATGCCTCATTCCCTCCTTAGCATTTTCACTGAAACTGAAAATTTATGTGCCACCAATTTGAAAGTTATAATTATTCATGCTGGTGTGAATAGAGAGCAGTTAACAATGGACTTAGTTTCATTATGTAACTGGTTGTAAAGAGAAATAATTAAACCCTGCTTGAGGAAGTTTGTAGGAACAGCTGTCTTCTTTACTGGGCTTTAAGAAAAATAGCTTTAAGAAAGTTAACAAGAAGTAACTATTAGGATATCTTTTAAACTGCCTGTTTTAAAACATGTATGTAGTTCTTTTTTTAAGTTTTTATTTCTTTAACAAAGCTGAATGTAAAATGTGAATTTATTATAATATGAATATTATTTGACAACCTAATAATTGTACCTATAACAAATATTGTAAATGTATATTGCAGAAGAAGGACTGAGGTTATTTGTGGGTCCCGGGGGAAGTACAGCCTTTGGCAGTCATCATCTTCCAAACAGGTACGTAGTCCAAAGAGTATCTCACTAAAATAAAGAATAGACTGACTTTTTCTTTTACATGCTCATGAGTAGAAGATGAAGGTTACAAAGTTTGTATTAGATTGAGGCTAGAAAGTTCCATGAGAAGAATTACAGCTCTTAGTGTAGCTCTTAGTTTTCCTTAGCCTGAATATGTTTGAAATTGTATTTTATAAGTTTATTTGTTGATTTCCTTAGATGTATTTTTAGAATGTATTAGTAGAGAACTGGTAGAGCACTGGGCAAGCTGCAGTATAAAAAGGACATTTAGAAAAGAGTTCTTAGTCTGATATCTTACAGCAAAGCAAAATTATATTTTCAATCAGTGATCTTGTCTGTTATGAGCAGTTACACAACCACTGAGTAGCAGGCACTGATATTAATCTTTTTTGTACTCTCTTTTCTGTGCCCCACTAGAGCCTAACATACATATTAAGAAAAATAAGTTCGGAAAACTAATCTTCATGTTGGTAGTTATTTAGATTCAGATGAAGAAAAGGCACCTGCCAAACTTAGCATTCTGGTTCCCAGCACTGCAGCAGATGATAGTGAGCACAGATGCTGAGGACACCTTAGAAATTCTGATCACTCCACTGCTTCCCCACAGCCTGATCCCTGTGCACCCAGTACCCAGTATTTCTGTGGAGTATTTATGTAGAATTCCAGCACAATGACAGTCTAAGTCAGAGTTGCAGGGGGAGGGAGCCCCCTTGGTCCAAGACAGTTATTTTATTCTTTAATGCTCAAAACCAGAAAGAATGTTTAATTCATTTCTTCTACCAATACTCATTTTATTGAGTACCTCCTATGCATCCAGCACATTGCAGGGCCCAAAGGATACAAAGGAGCAAACACCTACATCAGCAACTAACTACCTTCCGATGTGATAGGTGGGAATAAAACTATGCTGTGGAGGAGGAGACTTTGAAAAGAGGTTTATAGAGGAGTCACACAATTTAGACCTTTTGTAACTTTCATTTACTTATGCACTTATTAAATTCAGTAACAATTTATTGGGCCAACTTGTGGGTAAGGGTGCAAAGAAGAAAGACCCAGCTCTTACCCTCAGCTAGATTATAGTCTAGCATGTGAGTTTAGAAAACTACAGCCCATGGGCCCTGTTGGCTCACTGCCTATTTCTGTAAACAAAGTTTTATTGGAATACAACCCACCTGTTTATGTATTATCTAAACATAGTGTCTGAATTGGCTGCTTTGTGCTACAGTAGGAACCATGAGCAGTATAACAGAGACTATGTGGCCCTCCTAAGATATTTGTTATCTGACCCTTTCTAGCAGGTGAGATAGACAAACTAAATTTTATAGTTGTATGATAAATACTATAATATAGAGAAGTAGAGGAAACTCTGAGATGGCACCTCACTCAGACAGAGAAAACTTCCTGGAAAAGTTGACACTTGAAGAGGGCCTTTGGGAGAATAAAAGATAAGTGAGCGGCTATGAAGGGGTATGTGGAAGACAGATATTCCTGGTAGTAGGAACAAATAGAAGGAACTTAACAGGCATAATAATTATAATATATAATTATATAATAGAGAATATATAAAAATTATGGGCAATACTTACTGAACTTTTATTAGTTATGTGCTGAGCACCATGTGTATGTTTCATTCAATTCTCATCTCTTTCAATACTATTATTAGTTTTTTAAAAGAGGAAACAAAGATAAAAAGAGGTTAAGGAAGTTTACCCAAGGAAGGCCTTAAAGCTAGTAATTGTTAAAACTAAGGTCATACCCATGTCTCTTGAGTCTAAAGCCCATTCATTGTACTTAATCATTTTATCTTACTGGTTTATGAATAATATCACCTACTTAGAGAATGCCCGTAAACAGGTTTTTCTAAGGAGGTGGGGCATGTGAAATGGAGTTGTGGGACATGAGGCTGGGAAGTATCTTGAAGACAGGTTGTAAAGAGCCTCCGTCCCCGTAACAAAATGTTTACCCTTCCTGTGTACACTGGGGGGCCATTGGTCATTCTTCAGCAGGGAACTGACCTATCAGATTGGCATTTTAGAAAAGTAACTGGCCATAATTTTGAGGGTAGATAGGAGCAGGGAAAGACTAGTAGCAGGGAACTGATAGAAGAATGACATTTATAAGGACAATGATATGTATGGTAGAGAAAATGTGTTTTTGAGTTAAAGAGACAGGTTCACATCTTAACCAGACCACTTTGGGAGTAAATCATTTAACTTTAGTTGACCTGAACTCTATTGAAAAATGTGGTCATATGCCTATTTCCTGGAGTTGTTATAAAGTATAAATGACATGATATACTCAGTAAGCCCTAGCTATTATTATTTTAGGTGGAGAAACAGCAAAAGCTACAGTTCCAACCAAAAGGAACCAAAATAATAAACGCATGGGCTATCTCAGGGACTCAGGGTCCAGTCATAGCTCTTCCACTGTTGACTTTACAGTGTTAGTAAACTCTCTGTAAGCCTCATTTTCCTCACCTGTAAAATGGGAATGGTAAATAAGTTATGTAACTCATAGGATTTTTGTAAGGGTTAGGTTAGATCATTTATGTAAAGTTACTTAGCACAGTACCTGGCACATAAAAAGTTCTCAATATATGCTAGCTATTTGTGTTGTTACTTAGAGAAAAGAAAGATAATTTCTAGTTGAGAGAGAATCTAGAACCTAGGATATAAAGACATTTATGTAGTTAAGAATTCTGGCTCCCATCCTCCTTCCAAATGAATGTTAAAAAAAATCACCCAATACGTGAAAGCCTAAAGGGACAATTAGGGGTTGAAGTAGATTCATATTACATGCTGAAGAATGTCAGAAACAATGTGTCATGGTGAAAGGAGGATGGGCCGTGGAGTCAGATATGGGTTCTGTTCCTGGCTTAGCCATAATTACCCAGCTGAGCCATGATCTTGACATATTGCATCTCTCACTTGCTACCAAAAAGACAGCTGCATCCCTGGGAGAACAACACACGCTCTGGAGTGGGCTGCCTGTGTTCAGTCCCAAGCTCCACCATTTATTAGCTGTGTGTCTTTGGTAAGTTACTTCACTTCTCTCTGCCTCAGTGTCCTCACCTGTAAAATAGTGATGATAATAGAACCCACCTCATAAGAGTTAATACTGTTAAAATTAAATGAGGGAAGACATGGTAATGCTTAGGACAAAATCTGGTATGCAGAAAACACTCAAGTACTTTGTATATACTAATTAAAGGTCTGTCTTTCAGAGTTCTTATGGCAGTTAATTTGGACTGTCCAGCAAGTACTCGTACACATAGGTTCTCCATAAATAGTGGGTATTCATCAGAGAAGCTAATGTGTTAGTGTTAGATCCATTATGTAAGATAAACTAGTAGCACAGGATGAAACCAGAATCATTTACCTAGGGCACAGAAGAGGCACAAGAACCACAGTTCCAAAAGGGAACCTGTGAGATTGAAGAGAACAGGGCAACAAGTGATAGAGACTTGGGGAGGACTGTGTGCAGTAATCCATTTTAAGTCTAGTGGATACAGCCTGGCCAGCTCAGGGCTGCTTACAGAACCCTGCATGTACCTCCTTGCTTGCCTTTGGGACGTTTAATTTCTGACAAGTAGTCTGCTTTCATTTCTACTTTTATTCCTCTGTGATTTATCTTTCATCTCTGACTGCTTTTAAGCTTTTCTCTTTATCTCTGGTTTTTAGCAGTTTGGTTATGATGTGCCTTGGTGTGTTTTTCTTTGTGTTTATTCTGCTTAGGGTTCATTGAGCTTCTTGAATCTGTGGGTTTAAAATTTTCATCAAAATTGGAAATTCTGCAGCCATTATTTTTCTCCCCTCCTTCTGGTACCGCGGACTTACAAATTGTAGCTCCTGCATCCCTGAGCTCTGACCTGAGTCCTCCACTGACAGAGACCACCTAGCTGTATCTGGGTCCTCCCTCCCTGCGCTGTAGGCTGGGATGGTCCAGAAGGAAATGGCTTTAGGCAGCAAAGCTGAGGCAGTTTGTCTGGCTTTCTTTCTTTCTTTCCCTTATCTCAGGGCCAGTCCCATGCTGCCTGTTGTCCAGTGTGTGAAAACTGTTGTTTCATATAGTCTATCCAGTTTTCTAGTTACTTGAAGCAGGAGCAAAAGTCTGGTTCCTGTCACTCCATCACTGCATGAAGCAGAACCATTCTAGGGCATCTAAAAGCCTATGTGCAGTGGTGCTCACCAGGGTTCCTTCAAATTCTGATTATCTGCAGCTGTGAAAGAGTGTTCACAGGTATTCTGTTGAAGGTGTTCCTATTTCTTCTTTAGAATGAATCTGTAAGAACAGAAGTCTCTGAGCAATCAACTGAGAATTCCAATTCAGTCCTGGTGGACTAGTAACCACTACCTTACTTCCATTTTTTAGAATTTCCCCTTAAAATTCCATTAAGGGCAGAGACCAGTCGTGGTGGTTGCTTCTGGTCTTACTGATCTCTGGCATACTCAGAGTGAAATGTCAGGTAGTAGTCCCTGACATCTTGACAAATGAGGAGATAGGTGCCTGGTGATAACTTTAAGCAGTAATACCCTCCCACCATGCAGTACCACTTTAGCTTTCCTCCTAATCACTCAGGAGGGGTCAGTGAAAGGGTAGAATGATCCTCATCCAAAAATAAATCCAGCTCCCTCAAAAAGACACTGTGTTTACAGGCTTATAGAAAACCTTTATCAGGGGAGTTCGGGGTTTTTTTTTGGTTTGGTTTGGTGGTTTTTTTTGTTTGTTTGGTTTTTTTGTTTGTTTTTGTTTGTTTGTTTGGTTGGGTTTTTTTGCCATGCTGCAAGGCTTGCAGGATCTTAATTCCACAACCAGGGAAAATTGAACCCGCGCCCTTGGCAGTGAAAGCGCGGAGTCCTAACCACTGGAGTGCCAGGAAATTCCCAGTTTGGATGTTTTGAGCACTACCTGCCCTGGACTCCTTACATGGTGCCCTGCAATAAACACTGCACTTTCCTTCAGCACCAGAAAAACAAAAACAAAAACCTTATCCTCCCAGACCAAGAAACAGTAGACGGAACATGTGTTCATTCCATTATAAAGTAAGGCCAAGGTACCAGGTGAATCAACAATAGAAAAAAAAAAAAAACCTGTTGATGAGGTCTTTACTTAATTTAAGTATTTCTAAGTACTTTATTCACAAAGCTTAAAATTTTAAGTCTTTTAGTAGTCTCCATATTTCATTAATAGAGGTCAGTTAGTACCTGGCATATTAGGGCAAAGGCTAAGCTGCTATAATAAAGAGACCCAAAAATAAAATGGCCAGCCTGGAGGGACAGCTTTGCCCCAGAAATGATTCATTGGTGCAGCTACCTCCATTTTGTCCTTTACCATCTTCCTTAGCTGTGTTATCAAAATTGCTACCAGTCCAAGGCAAGCAATGTCCCTTTAAAGCAAGTGAGGCAGAAGTTGGCATATCTCCATTCACGTTCCTTGGGGGTGAAACTTAGTCACAAGGCCAAACCTGTAGACAAAGGAGTTCAGGAAATGTGGTCTCTAACCAAGCAAGCTGTCCCTAGTTAAAACCATGGAAAAGGGGAGAGTAGATGTGGGAGGACAGCCAGCAGTCTGACAAACCAAGCTCGTGAAGAAATAAAGCCCTCTTCAAGATCATTTTCCCTTTTAATCTGCATTAGCATAGATATAATTTACAATACTGACCACCTATAAAGACATTTGCATTTGACTAAAATAATTTTTGCGCTTCCTAGTTAAGTTCGTTAAGACGCCACAATACTAATGCAACTAAAAACTATCATCCATTAAGTCAGCGCAAGACCTGAACTGCTAGAGTCAATATATGCTCCTGCATTTATATATAAACATGTTTGCCACAGTGTGTTGATAGTTAAGAATTCGGAAACATTACTAGATTACTGTGGGAATAAGTATGAGGTGATCAGGGACTAGACTAATCCCAGTGTATCAGTTATAAACATTCAATACTTCAAGTACTTTCTCTCTGTGATATCTAATATAAACCTTGTGGATATCAAATCAAGTAGAAAATGCCTAATGCACTATCTCTTTGGGGACAAAATTAAGTGGAACAATCTCAAACACTACAGCTCACAAGTTTGAAGTTTTGTTTTGTTTTTTCCCTACTTTTAGGGTGGGGTCTGGAGCTTATGAACAAGTTGTGATCAAACGCTAGAAATCAAGCTGGTGAACTGAAGCTTCCCTAGGGGGTTAAGATGTGATCAGTTGAGCTGTCAAGGCACTTTATTCAAGCACTTATGAGAAAGTGAACCTATTAAAAAGAAATGCAGCATGTTCATCTATCAAGAGGAAAGCCAACACTGATTTCTTCTCAGAAGGTGCCCACCACTCTCCTTTCTCACCCACCAACAGGGAACATCGGAATGGTAGTATCAGGGCAGTGTGCCGCGTGTGCTTATAGGTACACAGCTTCTGTGGTCACTGCACATAATAATGAAAAGCCTTTTTTTTTCAAATCATCCAGTGGGAAAAACAGCACTATACATCTGAGTATAATTTTAATGTTGAAGTGTAAAACCTGTGATAGAAGTGCTTGACTGATTTGGGCTCTAATTTTTTAATTTTATGTTTGAGAAACAATAAGTGAAAATAATTTAAACTCTATAAATTTTGCCAAGAATAGATATAATTCCTGTGAAGGAAATCTTCCATATTATACTATCACGGTATTGTACTAAGTTCATTCACTCTTTTTGATGCAATATTTGATATAAAATGTGGGTGTTCGTGATTTGGGAAAGTGTTATACTACATTTTAAACATGTAAAATGCTTAATTCTAAATGTATTAGTCATAAATTGAATAACAAATATGAGTTATTTAAGTCTGAGATACGTGAGTGGGTATATATGCAGTATGTATCATTACTTGTTAATATTAGACGAGCTACAGAACTCCCACTAGCACTATATGAGAGACTGAAGTTTAAGACTCCATATGTTAGGCTACCATAAGACACCCTAATGTAAGAGCTCTGTTAACAGAATAATATCTGATGGTTTCAGGAGTCAAAATTTAGAACAACAGGAGGAAAATTGTGATATGGTCAGAAACAGAGCTGCCTTTTCTCTGTAAGTTCAGGCTTACATGAAACTGAAAATTATTCCAAGGAGGTAGTGGATAAAGGACAGGGGACAGCCACTTGACATTACTCACATGGACCCATGGTTTTCTGTTTTCTTCTTTACTGTATCAGAAATCAGTTATTTTGAGGCAAGAATAGAATATAACATACATCAAATAGAGCTTTTAAAATAAGAATATCTGATCTGGATCCAGTTAAATAGCACAGCAGATAAACCTTAAGTTTTTCTGGTCTTACGTGACAGTGTCTGTATGGAAAGATCTTAATTTTCTTGGAATCACTCAGTCACTGAAGAAAAATGTTGATTCTGTAGAACCAGTCATTCCCATTCCTTACTTTCAAAACCATGTCCAAGAAATGTGCTGTGTTAGAATTACTTTGGTCTAATATTTCCATGTTGGCAAAGTCAGAGGGAAAAATATATTATTTTTTTAAATTTATTTTTAATATCCAGATTTAGAGGTTTGAAATTTTTTGAATAGTTCATGTTAGGGTTTTTTTTTTTAATATTTCAAGGATTGGGTATTCCAAATTAATTCAATACTACTTTTATAAATAGATTCTGATATTTTTTTAAAGAGATAACACCCCATTTTAGAATATCTTGAATGTTGAAAGATAGGATTTTCTGACTCATTAGTCATGATTTCTTATTTTTTAAGATTTGTTTTGAAGAAAAAAATTGACCTGAACATTTTAGTCTAACCAAGGAAAATATTACCTTAATGGTAAAGACTTGCCGTCTGCAAATAAACAGGTGAATTGATCCATTCGTTATATATCATGGGAAGAAAAAAACAATCAAAGAAAGTTTTTAATAGAGATGTGAAGATATTGTTTAGAGAGATATTTATTATGACGTCTTAAAAACATATTTTTCTATTTTCAAAGTATTATTTCTAGGCTATGTTTTTTATTGGCACTTCTGCAGATGATTTTGCAGTTTTGAAAGTGATAATAAAAACTAGATTGTAAGTTAGGTTCAGTGAGGACATTTTTCAGATATGTAAAAGATGCTGTGATTAGGGCACTGCCCACATCTTACTCATCCTTGGCTGCCCTTGGCCCAATACCTTTATACAAGACTGGCTCTTGGTATTTAAGATGATACAGCATTATTTTTTAAGAACAAAATGTGGAGAGATTTTGAAAATCGTGCCTTTACAATTTGAGCAGCCACCAGATACATCTTGCTTAAGGTACTAGTAAGTATAACATATGTTTTGATAAGTAGAAACATTAGGAAGAAAAAAGATGACTGTGTCCGCTTTCTTCAGTGAAAGTCTGGATTTATTTTATTCTATTTTGTGTTCTATCAGCATACTTTGCAATCAGATTTCATTACAGTCCTTGAAAATATTTGTTAAAGGACCTAAGTGTCTTACTTTCTAGTTTTTCTTAGAGTATGTACTAGTAATATCTTAACCATATAGCTATTGAAAAAAATCTGCTTATTAAATACCAAGTCTACTTTTGGTTCCATTTTGAGTTTCAAAAATAAATCTGAAAAATTAAATCTTAATAAATTTTCAACTTTTAAATATTAAATATTTTATTTTTTTAATATTAAAGTCGAATTTTAAATCACCTAGTCCTGGAGAATTTGCAGATATATAACATTTTCTTTTTCTAATCTTACCCTAGAGAAAAAGATTGATGGTATTTTTAAAGCTAAGTAGTTCTGATCAGATAATGAAGTGTCTTAAATACCTTGTTTGGGGGAAACACAGAGACCAGTCAGGAGCCCACTTCCTGTGACTTGTGCTGGTGACCAAGACTAGAGAGGATGTGAAGGGTAGCAGAGGTCAGAGAAGGCCCTGGGCCATTAGTTTACACTCTGATGGTTGACTCCCCCTTTGCGATGGTGGTGGTGAAGGCTTCTGTATACAGACAACTAATTTGGACTGGTACTTATAATCTGAGAAAGTCTTGGCCAAGAATCCTAAAGTCCACCAACCCATTTCAGCAAAATACTATCAGAGTAATGATGTCCTAACTAGATTCTTCTGTATATGTGCTTTTTGGTTTTTTAAATGGAAACCATGAGCCACAGAGGTCCACCACTTAGCCCATTTGTTGCTAGAAGGGAAAAAAATCTCCTACTAGTCTCCAGCCACCCACACATTCAGGTATCAATGAGTTTTAATATATTAAAACATCCAGAAGTATTTTTAGAATTTAAGATTTCCATGCTAACTAGACTACCTTACAAGTTCAAGCTGATGGTATTATTAAATACTTCGTTGAAGTTCTCTGAAGTGTTAGGCTTCCATTATATATGATAATGCTCTAAAAGAGACTGGGCTTATGTGACAGGGTTGCATTTTATTTTAACAGATCTTTAACTGGGGCAGTTCAGAAATTATGCTTGGTCAGTTCTCTTGGATGGTATGTCATGTTAATGTAACCTAGTACTGTAGTTGAAATTGTGTTGTGCCGTTACCCATGTGTTGGCTTAGGTACTGTACATAGTCTTAATAGCTGAGATGTTAAAGATGAAGTCTAAAAATACAAAGGATGAAACATGCCTGTATTAACCTGTTTTAAGACTGCTTTAGATATAAAGGCCTTATTCCCTTATATATGTGACTTTTCAGAAGATAGTATATACAGTATATTTTAAATGGTCATGTGGGTGGTCTCTAGCTACTCTCCATATGACAAAACTGGCAAAATTTTTTATTTACGTGGACAACAAACTCCACATTTACAAATGTTTATGTTCATCTTATGCATAAAACAATGACTTCTCTTGCTGATATTCACTGACCAAATCCCACATACAGGAAGACATTTACGGTATATTCAGTTTGTTTTTTTGGAAATACATCTTACTTGGGGGATCACCTTCCTCTTAGACATTTATTTGGTCCTCTGGAAATTGATACAGTTGTGGGTAATCATGTAAATGTTTATGAAAAGTTTTTTATTGAAGTGATTCCATTAGTATTCTAATCTCTAATACATGGAGAATGACCTTCATATTTATATATTTCTTTATTTTAACCTCCCAGCTATTAATCCAGGAAATTTTTTCCTTTTCTTCGCCAAAATTTTTTATTGTAAAATATTTGAGTAATGTAAAGGTGAATCTTATACATGTTCAATAAAAATCATATCTTTAACTTTAGAATGTTGTTTATACTTTAAAATTTCAGTTTAAGGGGCTTCCCTGGTGGTGCAGTGGTTGAGAGTCCGCCTGCCGATGCGGGGAACACGGGTTCGTGCCCCGGTCCGGGAGGATCCCACATGCCGCGGAGCAGCTGGGCCCGTGAGCCACGGCCGCTGAGCCTGCTTGTCCGGAGCCTGTGCTCCGCAACGGGAGAGGCCACAACAGTGAGAGGCCCGCATACCGAAAAAAAAAAAAATTCAGTTAAGATTCTGTCAGAAATCTGTCAGTTGCTTGCCAAGGAAAGAAAACCGAAGGGAAAAGACCAGCATGTAACTTCTCCCTGAGGACTTCCCTTTATTTATGACCAGGTAGTATAGCCAGTTTACAGGCTTGAACGCCTCCAGTGAAAGACTTTTCTCTGAGACCTGAGGCAGCCCCTGCTATCCTGTGGGCATGGACTTTGGAGTAAGACAGACCTGAGTCTGAATTCAAACTCACCTCTGAACCTGTTTTCTAATCTAAGATGGTGATAATACCACCAACTCTTCTGGGTTGTGATGAAGAACACAAAAGCTAATGTAAGGAATATGCCATAGGCACTCAGTGTTTTATCAAGCCAAAATTTGTCTTTGTGTAGCATCTACATACATACCTTAATTCTAGTGTTAGACATATGGAAGATGGTCAATAAATGCGACACTATTAGAGGTTAAAATCATGACTTAAATGATATTCATAATCACCACACCCTTGTACAGACTGCTTTTCCTTTTGACTAGAATGTCCTCACAGAGAGGAAAAACAATGCCAAAAAATTCTCTCTGCTGATATTCAAATTACAGCAGCAACTTCAAGTTAATAAAGAACTATGGTTCAATATGAGTTTGAACCTCATCTTTCTATGTAGATTGTCATGATTTCCCTGGACAGTGCAGATTAAGAAAGGTTACATAAGTTAAGGAGAAAGTACCCCACTTGCTGGCAGAAGCAGGGTGGGGTTATGGCCACTCTAGGGGAAACCCTCAAACCTCCTCCCCAGTACACAGGATTGTACGGGATCATCTGGGACAACTTTGTGCCGATCACAGCAGAACCTAGCAGGAGCCTCTGATCTGTCCCCTCAGACTTTTCAATATGGTTGATGTACAATATTACATAAGTTACAGGTGTACAACATAGTGATTCACAGTCTTTAAAGCTTATACTCCATTTATAGTTATTATTAAATATTGGCTATATTCCCTATGTTGTACAATATATCCTTGAGGTTTATTTTATATTTAATAGTTTGTACATTTTAATCCCCTACCCCTGTCTTGCCCCTCCCCCATTTCCTCTCCCCTCTGGTAACCACTAGTCTGTTCTCTGTAAGTTTGCTTCTTTGTTATATTCACTAGTTTATTTTTTAGATTCCACATATAAGTCATATCATACAGTATTTGTCTTTCTCTGTCTGACTTACTTCACTTAGCATGATACCCTCCAAGTCCATCCATGTTGTTGCAAATGGCAAGATTTCATTTTTTATGGCTGAGTAGTATTCCATTGTGTGTGTGTGTGTGTGTGTGTGTGTGTGTGTGTGTGTGTGTGTACCATGTCTTCTTTATCCATTCATCTGTTGATGGGCACTTGGGCTGCTTCCATATCTTGGCAACTGTAAATAATGCTGCTTTGAACATTGGGGTGCATTTATCTTTTCAAATTAGTGTTTTCATTTTTTTTCATATATATACCCAAGAGTGGAATTGCTGGGTCATATGGTAGTTCTATTTTTAGTTTTTTGAGAAACTGCCATACTGTTTCCCACTGTGGCTGCACTAATTTACATTCCCACCCTTTTATACATTCTCTCCAGTATTTGTTATTTGTGTTCTTGATGATAGGCATTCTGACAAGTGTGAGGTGGTATCCCATTGTGGTTTTGATTTGCATTTCTCTGATGATTAGCAACGTTGAGCACCTTTTCATGTGCCTCTTGGCCATCTGTATATCTTCTTTGGAAAAACATCTATTCAGGTCTTCTGTCCATTTTTTAATCAGGTTGTTTGGGGATTTTTTAATGTTGAGTTTTATAAGCTCTTTATATATGTTGGATATTAACCCCTTATCAGTCATATCATTTGTAAATATTTTCTCCCATTCGTAGGTTGTCTTTTCATTGATGGTTTCCTCTGCTGTGCATAAGCTTTTACATTTGATTAGGTCCCATTTGTTTATTTTTGCTTTTATTTCTATTGCCTTGGTAGAGTGACCTAAGAAAACATTGCTATGATTTATGTCAGAGAATGTTTTACCTATGTTCTCTTCTAGGATTTTTATGGCACCGTTTCTTATATTTAGATCTTTAAACCATTTTGAGTTTATCTTTGTACATGGTGTGAGGGAGTTCTAATTTCATTGATTGATAGGTAAGCTGTCCAGCTTGCACACCACCACTTGTTGAAGAGACGGTCTTTTCTCCATCTTATATTCTTACCTCCTTTGTCATAGGTTAATTGAGCGTAGGTGTGTGGGTTTATCTGTGGACTCTGTATTCTGTTCCCTTAATCTGTTTGTCTGTTTTCATGCCAGTACCACACTATTTTGATTACTGTAGCTTTGTAGTATAGTCTGAAGTCTGGAAAGGTTATGCCTCCAGCTTTGCTCTTTTTCCTCAGTATTGTTTTGGCAATTCTGGGTCTTTTGTGTTTCCATACAAATGTTTACATTTTTGTTCTAGTTCTGTGACTAATGTCCTTGGTTGTTTGTTTGGGGTTTTTTTGAGGGGGGTTGTTGTTTTGTTTTGTTTTGTTTTGGCGGTGCCACATGGCATGCAGGATCTTAGTTCCCTGACCAGGGATCAAACCCATGCCCCCTGTAGTGGAAGCACAGAGTCTTAACCACTGGACCACAGGGAAGTCCCTGTCCTTGGTATTTTGATAGGAATTGCATTGGGTCTGAAGATTGCCTTGTGTAGTGTGGTAATTTTAACAGTATTAATTATTCCAATCCACATGTTTGTGTCCTGTCCCCTCAGACCTTCTTGCCCACGTCTCAGGCATGGGGTTCCCAGGCCCAGCCTTCTTATGACTTACCCCAACTTTCTTCAACACCTAGTGTTTTTTCTCCCTTCCTCCCTACATCCTCTCCCTTCCTTTACCTTATTTTACCTTTTCCTTCCTGAACATACATAGCACATACCTGGTTGCTGCACATTTAAGGAAATGAAACCTTTCTTTCCATTTGCATGATATGAAATCTTTGATGGAGCTAATCCGTCACACATTACACAAAATGTAACACAAATTTAGGAAACATAAAGAAAAGCCTTAAATTTAGACACTTCCTGAGTCAGTGATCTCAAACCTAATAAGGAAACGTCTGAGACCATCCTATATGAATTAGTTTAGACCCCGTTCCTATGCAATTACAGCTCAGCTAGGTTGCGATATCTCCTTAGTCATTTCTCTTAAGAAATTGACTTCACCGCTAGATCTTTAAACCATTTCAGTGGTGAGTTTCCTGAGTATGCATGGCAAAGAGTTTCAAACCTCTAAAGAAAATGGGCATAACTAGGATTTTTTTTTTCTTTTGCGGTACGCGGGCCTCTCACTGCTATGGCCTCTCCGGCTGCAGAGCACAGGCTCTGGACGCGCAGGCTCAGTGGCCATGGCTCACGGGCCCAGCCGCTCCACGGCACGTGGGATCTTCCCGGACCAGGGCACGAACCCGCGTCTCCTTCATTGGCGGGCGGACTCTCAACCACTGCGCCACCAGGGAAGCCCAACTAGGATCTTTTTTTTTGCATCTTATTTATATCAGGGAGTCCTCAAAGCAAATGAATGCATTTAAGTGGGAAAAGTGTACCACCTTCTGATACTGAGCTGGTACTGAGTACCAGTACCACCTTCTGGTACTGAGCTTCAATGATTCAGTTCAAATCTACCTCTCCCACATGATCCTGTGTCTGGCTCTTCTTTCGCCTGTATTCTTTGGAATTAAGACCAAAGGAAAAACATATTTTATATTTTTTCAGTACTAAATTTTAAAAATTTGAAATACTTAAAAAGATTTTAAAGCATTGCATACTTTGCTTAAATAAGGCAAAATTGTTTTTAGTACGGGATTAATGAAAGATGCTGTAAGTTCAGTGACACGATGATTCCTCCTAGAAGAGACTGGGTGATCAGCATGATAAAGGGATTCCAGACAGAGGGGCAAGGCTGGACTAAGACATAGCAATGGGAAAACACAGCCTATTCAATGAAAGCAAAGTATCTGAGTCAAGGAGGAGGTGTGAAAGTAGGGAGCAATGCAGTGTTTCCAGGTAAGAATAGAATGACCAGAGTTTAATTTGACTAGTTCCAGGTAGGGTCACAGCATACAGGATGAAATGGAGTAGGTAGCAATAACTGCAGCCATGCTGGCACAGAGTACAAACAGTTTGACAGGAACTTAGAAACCAACAGATAAATGGGCATAGGCCCTTGACAGTTAACTTTCAAAAGACAGGTGTATAACTAGCCTTCCCCTGGCTTCAAAACCTAGTCACAAAAGAGGTGAAATTAACATTTACTGTACCAACTTGACTTCCAGCTCCTACAAGCTGGCTTGCTAGATCTCACCAATACTCTTAAATGTTCCCTATTTCAGGATATCCCCAAAGATGTGCACCGTATTCAATGATAAAGTGACCATAGTTAACACCTGCATCTTCCATGAACATATAATCAAGATTCCACCATGGCACTGCTGGCAGTGCTTAGTCCCTGACCTCCAGTCTACGACTGCTCAGCTCAGTCTCCACAGTACCAGCTGTAATGAGGTGATTTTGTTGGCACCCAAACTCTAGCTGAGGGCGTTACTTTCATTTGGAATAATTTCCTGACACGAATGAGCCCCAGGGGCTTGAGAGCAATACTTTAAAGAGAGCTGAACTGCTGGGTATGCTGTAGACAGGAGGGTTAGAAAGGCAAGAGGGGGTGGGGAGGTGAGAAGCTAAGGGAAGGATGTGGAGACTGGTGCTGTGTAGAAGTGCTCTGTGAGTCTTGTGGAGACACTGAAGGGATTTCACATCTCAATTGTGTGGCAATTGCACCAGAAGGAGTGCTGTGAGCTTCTCAGAAATTCTTTTTTTATATTTATTTATTTATTTATTTATTTTTGGCTGTGTTGGGTCTTCGGGCTTTCTTCATTGTGGTGCACAGGCTCCTCGTTGTGGTGGCTTCTCTTGTTGCAGAGCACAGGCTCTAGGCACACGGGCTTCAGTAGTTGCAGCACGCAGGCTCAGTGGTTGTGTCTCATGGGCTCTAGAGCGCAGGCTCCGTAGTTGTGGCACATGTGCTTAGTTGCTCCATGGCATGTGGGATCTTCCCGGACCAGGGCTCGAACCCGTGTCCCCTGCCCTGGCAGGCGGATTCTTAACCACTGCGCCACCAGGGAAGTCCTGTGAGCTTCTCAGAAATTCTTAAAGGGGTTTTGGAATTGCCCAGACCGTGGAAATAGGAATTACAGGCAAATCTTACTCAGAACAAGGGGGAGGGAAGTTCCACCTAATACCTGGCAACACAGATTTCAACCTGCTCTGGTGGGTGGGCCATGGTGGTGCCAGTGGTGGTAATTGTCCCACAAAAATCTGCAGATAAAACTCTGCCCCCTTACAGAACCACATTTTCCATTGTCATACAGTGCACTTTCACTCCTTGGAGCAAAGTTCGCTATTCGTAAGGCCTTTATAGTTACAAAACTGTGGCCCATTCAGGTGGGTTTCCAAAAAAATGGAACAACCTGCCCCCCAAAAGGCCACTAGTTCTTGCAAAATTGGAATTTACTTGTACTTAACTGGGAACGAGAAACCTTTAATAGCTTTCTAGGAAGTGAAATGGAAGGGTTGGGGGTAAACTGTTGAGGGAGATTTAATTTCTTCTTTACATCCTTATGAGCAGTCTGGGTTTTTAGCATGAACTTGAATTACTATTACCGTTTTATTAAAAAGGAGATGTAGGGCTGACCATGGTGGATATTTTGAGGGCAGCCAAGCTGCCTCTTGTGGAAGCTTGAGCCGGCTGTGTAGCTTTCTCCCTTTGTCTCATAACCATGTCCACCAATGAGAATGCTAATTCACCAGCCGCCCACCTTAACAGATTCAAGAACAAGTGGAAAGACAGTACAGAAATGAGGCAGCGCCGAATAGAAGTTAATGTGGGGCTCAGGAAAGCTAAGAAGGGTGACCAGATGCTGAAAAGGAGAAATGTCAGCTCTTTCCCAGATGCTGCTGCTTCTCCACTGCAGGAAAACCACAACAACCAGGGCACTGTAAATTGGTCTGTTGATGACACTGTCAAAGGCCTAAGTAGCAACAATTTGGAAAGCCAACTCCAAGCTACTCAAGCTGCTAGGAAACTGCTTTCTAGGGAAAAACAGCCCCCCCATAGACAACATAATCCGAGCGGGTTTGATTCCAAAATTTGTGTCCTGCTTGGGCAGAACTGACTGTAGTCCCATTCAGTTTGAATCTCCTTGGGCCCTCACTAACATTGCTTCCGGGACATCAGAACAGACCAAGGCTGTGGTAGCTGGAGGTGCTATCCCAGCATTCATTTCTCTGTTGGCATCTCCCCACGCTCACATCAGTGAACAAGCTCTATGGGCTCTAGGAAACATTGCAGGTGATGGCTTGGTTTTCCGAGACTTGGTTATCAAGTATGGTGCAGTTGACCCGCTGTTGGCACTTCTGGAGGTTCCTGATTTGTCATCTTTAGCACGTGGTTACTTACATAATCTCACCTGGACACTTTCAAATCTTCGTCCCAACAAGAATCCTGCACCACCCCCCTTAGACGCTGTTGAGCAAGCTCTTCCTACTTTAGTTTGTCTCCTGCATCACGATGATCCAGAAGTTTTAGCTGATACCTGCTGGTCTATTTCCTACCTTACCGATGGTCCAAATGAACAGATTGAAATGGTTGTGAAAACTGGGGTTGTACCCCAACTTGTGAAGCTTTTAGGAGCTACGGAATTGCCAATCGTGACTCCCGCGCAAAGAGCCATAGGCAATATTGTCACTGGGACAGATGAACAGACTCAGGTTGTAATAGATGCAGGAGCACTTGCCATCTTTCCCAGCCTGCGAACAAACTCCAAAACAAATACTCAGAAGGAAGCTACATGGACAATGTCAAACATCACAGCTGGTCGCCAGGACCAGATACAACAAGCTGTAAATCATGGATTAGTCCCGTTCCTTGTTGGTGTTCTCTCTAAGGCAGACTTTAAGGCACAGAAGGAAGCTATATGGGCTGTGACCAACTATACACGTGGCGGAACAGTTGAGCAGATCGTATACCTTGTTCATTGTGGCATAATAGAGCCGTTGATGAATCTCCTAACTGCGAAAGACACCAAAATTATTCTGGTTATTCTGGATGCCATTTCAAATATCTTTCAGGCTGCTGAGAAACTAGGTGAAACTGAGGAACTTAGTATAATGACTGAAGAATGTGGAGGTCTGGACAAAACTGAACCTCTACAAAACCATGAAAATGAGTCTGTGTACAAAGCTTCATTAAACTTGATTGAGACGTATTTCTCTGTGGAGGAAGAGGTAGATCAAAATGTTGTGCCAGAAACTACCTCTGAAGGGTTTACGTTCCAAGTTCAGGATGGCACTGCTGGGACCTTCAACTTTTAGACTGTACACCTGAAGCATTAAGTTGTTTGTTGTGTACCATGTTTGGTAGAAGTTTGTCTTACTGTTTCTCTACTAAGAACTCTTTTTATACATGGTTGGTTATTGTAGCACTTTTTACAAAGAAACTATACTTGAACAGTTCTAAACTGTACATACTGTATGAAGCTTCTCCTCTCAATGGGTTTCTTATTTCTATGTGGAATTTCATATCTTGCAGTGCCCTGTAAATAAAGATTAAATTCCACCCTTCAAAAAAAAAAGCAGATGTAATCATTAAAAAGAATGGAGTACAAATAGATGGAAGTGAATTTATAAAATATATTACTAATGATAAAGCTGCATCAAAATGTGTAATACCATTTATGTGAAATAATTGATATCAGAATAGATATTTTATCCACTGGAATTCTATGAGGAATGGTGGACTCTCTAAGAAAATCAGTGAATTTTAGAGTCAGGAAGTTCTCAGTGGTGTTCCCAATGGCAGGCATTAAGGAAAAAGTTTAAAGTCTACAACGTTTAAGGAATTCCCTGGTGGTCCAGTGGTTAGGACTCCCCGCTCTCACTGCCAAGGCCCCGGGTTCAGTCCCTGGTCAGGGAACTAAGATCCCTCAAGCTGTGCGGTACAAAGTTTGCTTTAAATTCCATCAATGAAAAGATTTTTAAATTATGTAAAACATTTCTTCCTGGACTTCCCTGGTGGTGCAGTGGTTAAGAATCCACCTGCCGATGCAGGGGACACGGGTTTGTGCCCCGGTCCGGGTGGATCCCACATGCCACAGAGCGGCTGGGCCCGTGAGCCATGGCCGCTGCACCTGCGCGTCCAGAGCCTGTGCTCCGCAATGGGAGAGGCCACAACAGTGAGAGGCCCGCGTACCACACACAAAAAAAAAAAACCCACAGGCAATGTTTTAATTATGAAGTTTTGTTCCTTTCAAATACCTGCATTCCTGTTTTGTATGTGTTTTAGGCTAAGTATTACAGGTTAGAATTTAGCCCAGAGTAGGTAGAAGTTTTAAAGTTACTCTACCCCCAGGAAAAGATTTTAAACACTACTAGATAATTCAGTTTTCTTTAAAAACTCTTTAATGTCACATTCAACACACAAGAAAACAAAAGTTAGGTGATTTTTAAATTAAAAGTTACCTGAATTATGGCTGCACAAAGTTTAAATTCTAAATGAGCCCAATTATTGCTAAGACCCTGAATGTCAGGAAATAAAGAAGGCTCAGTAGTCACCACAATCATGCAAGTCAACCTTCACTGCAGAACCGTCGCAGTTCAGTTCTACTACATCAAAAAGGAACTCTCTCAGCTTCTCTACATTACCACATATGTGCCCCAGCCTGGGATAAGCAATGATTCTCTCCAGGGGTACGTAAAACTTATCTCCAATACAGAAGGGTTGGGGAATCATCTCCATGGCTTTGTCTGCCTCTGTGAGTACTGGAACTGGAGGGTCTGAGATGAATTTTCTTGTTGGGTTGCCAGGGTCTGCAGACTCAGGTTCCAATTCATGCTGTCTCAGACTCACTTGACATCTCTGTTTCATTCTGTTCACCTCTCGGTACACTAGATAAGTCACTACACGTCTACAATAATCCATTTGCTGTAAACTCGGGTATGAGGTCGTATAAATCTGAAGAGAAAAAAATGCAAAAGACTGGGAATAGAAGAAAATTTTCAAAACCACTAGTAACCTGTTACCACATTAGAATTAACTACGTACAGACTAAGCATATGTACATGTCAAACCTTACTCTTTGTGAATGCTACAATTATAATGGGAGTCCAGAACTATTGACATAGACACTCTTCACCATATTCTTTTTTATTTTTTTGCAGTACGCGGGCCTCCCACTGTTGTGGCCTCTCCCGTTGCGGAGCACAGGCTCCAGACGCGCAGGCTCAGCGGCCATGGCTCACGGGCCCAGCCGCTCCGCGGCATGCGGGATCTTCTCGGACCGGGGCACGAACCCGTGTCCCCTGCATCGGCAGGCGGACTCTCAACCACTGCGCCACCAGGGAAGCCCCACCATATTCTTCATCATACATACCTCCCAAAACCAGAAACTGCTAATCCTAACAGATTACAAAAGCAGGAGGGTGGTTTGCTGGAGCAAACAGCCTGGAAGTATTTCTAAGACAACAGCAGATCATTCTCTGTAACATGCTTGGAAACACTGTGGGGCACGGGATTCTCCTCAAAAAAGGTCATTTACACTTCTCTATAGTAGGGATTCATTTCACCATCCCAATGAATGAACTTGCTCTCAGAGCCACAAAGAATACTCACAACTTCATAAACATGTTCGCCATGGTGCTCCAAAACAGCAGATTCAGTTGCCTTTGCTTTTTTCCGGAAGACCCCTATCTGGGTACAACATCCAACATCCTCAGCTCCTGCTGGTGGTTCTCCCACACCAGTAAACTCCACAGAGTAACCGTAGTGATTGGCCACGTCTAAAGCCCTAAAGTCAAAACAGAGAAAAATCATTTTTCCAAACCATTGTTAAACAACCATTTCCAGTAGAATAGGACATGAAAATTACAAGACAAAAAACAAGCTGCAATTCCTCCAACACCACCTAATGCCATATCACGGGGTCTGCTTATTTCTGTTAAGAGCGTTAAGGCAATGACAGTGTCAGTTTCCCAGTAACCACCAGAATATGGAGCAGTATGCAGGGATGGACAATGAAACCAGAAGGGCTATAATCCCAACTCCTATTTGGGTTTGCAATTATGCCAGAACATGACCATCTGTCATGCTCCTGGGAGATAACTCCTGATACCTTCACGTGAAAGGTACCTGCTGCCCACACACCCTTTCCACACGTGCCTGCCTGTGGGACCTGACAGAGAAAATAGTGCCCAAATGTGGTGGTTTCTTAATGATTATATGCTAAGTTGCACTTGGGGAATCAATTTTATTGGAATAAAATAAGAAATAATTGTAGATAATAAGATTTACTTCATAGGGTTTAAAACTCCAGCACAGTCACAAAAAAACAAAAACACTTAAGAACTCACCAGGTCTGAAACTGCATTCTACTCCACTCAAATTTGTGATCTGAATCTCTGAAGACTGCAGATGGAAACAGGGAATTGAAATCAGAGTTCGGTGTGCTGATGACAATCATGGCTGGAGACATGTACCCAAATACGACTTCAGGAAACTTCGCCAGATCTTCTGAATCAAAATGTTCTATTCTAAAGTGGTAAGTGAGAAAGATATGAGTAAACCTAGCTTCACTTGCAAGTAGTTTCTTAATTGATGTAGCAAAACAACTTCTAACCATGGCCCTCTCAGACCAGATAAGAGAAATATGGTTCAGCATTATTCACAATAGCCAAAAGGTGGCTGTAAACGGATGAATGGATAAGCAAACTGTGATACAAACAATGGAATATTCAGCCTTAAAAAGGAAATTCAGACCCAGGCTGCACATGGATGACATGTATCATTGCTCCTTGGCTCTTCAACCAATGCTCTAATGTTCTCCATAAGTAATTTCAAACATTAGGCGCCTACTACTTGCCAGGCAACAGGAAATACAAAAGGAAAACACTCTGCTCTAGAGAACACATTACTAAAAACTGGAAATCTGAACACAATACCAGGTAAACTGACCCCAGAATAAGACCCTTAACTACTATTAAAAGGTCATTAAGAGGCATCTTGGTTTCTGAATACCATTTCCCATTAAAAGGAACCAGAAATGGCAGACTGGGAAGGAAAAGTAGACAACCAGCCTGGTACATCTTGCTACGCCAGAAATAAAGTGCTCAAAAAAGGACAGACATATCACAAGGACACAGGAGCCAGCCTGAAGGGACCCCCACTGACCAATCTTGGGAAGATCTGAGCAACAAAATACAGTAAGTTACAAACCATTTAAAAAAATAGAAATTCGTGAGTTCATACTGATGATAAATAAGTGAGGTGGGAGGGATACTGACCAGTAAATAGAGACGTGCTGAAATTGCAAAAACCATTTGCCACCATATAATATAGGGAAATTTGGGGGGCGGAATATGGATGAGTGACAAGATATGTGTATGGTCTGCAGTCTCCAGACTGCTTATCAGTTGTCAGGGGTGAGGGGGATGAGGGGGAATAGTAATTGTACAGCTAAGCAACCACACCTTGACTGGGAAGATCAAAATTAACCTCCCCAAGGACAAACGGATATTGGTGCCTCCAGATGGAATGACCCGAGGATCCAAATAACATCTTCAGTGCTCTCCTGTGTTCCAGGAATGCATAGCCTGAGTCTAATCATTAAAAGCCAAAAATGAAAATTATTCTTATTAAAAATAAAGGGAAGGGCTTCCCTGGTGGCACAGGGGTTAAGAATCCGCCTGCCAATGCCGGGGACACGGGTTCGAGCCCTGGTCCGGGAAGATCCCACATGCCGCGGAGCAACTAAGCCCGTGCGCCACAACTACTGAGCCTGCGCTCTAGAGCCCGCGAGCAACAACTACTGAGCCCGCATGCCTAGAGCCCGTGCTCCGCAACAAGAGAAGCCACCGCAATGAGAAGACCACGTACCACAACGAAGGGTAGCCCCCGCTCGCCGCAACTAGAGAAAGCCCGCGCACAGCAGCAAAGACACAACACAGCCATAAGTAAATAAATAAATTTTAAAAGTAAAAAAAAATAAAGGGAACTGGGGAATTCCCTGGTGGTCCAGTGGTTAGGACTCAGAGCTTTCACAGGGTTCAATCCAGGGTCGGGGAACCAAGATCCCGCAAGCCTCGAGACATGGCCAAAAAAGAAAAGAAAAAAACAGGAATTGGTTATTTAATACTGAATTTATTAGGAGCAAAGGGTAAAACCTACCCTTTGGTAAAACTTGGGTAAAACCTACCCATTTTCTGAACCTTAAATGGTTCAGAAAAAAAGAATGTGTGGAGGGAGAGGGAGACAGCAGGAGAGCACATATACACAAGATAAAGAAAATGTTAATCTGTGAATCAGGATAAAGGATATGGGTGTTCCTAGTACTTTATACATTTTGCATCTTACCTATAAACTTGAAATCATTTCCAAACAAAAAGTTGAAAAAGGCCAGTAAAAAGCCAATCCCAGCTGACAAGCAATTTTACTTACAAATAACTCAGATTATGACAAATATTTAGGACACTAAATTTACTGAGACTAATTCATTCCGATTTTTCAAAAGAATGTATACAGTAAGAATCAGTTTAATACTTACAATTCAATACATGCTACCAAATCAAATCCAAGCAAACGACAGTCTTTCTCCAAAACAGAACCGTGATACAAGGTAATAACTAAATCCAGCTCTCGAGGATCCAGATGATCCCCCATGCATGGGGACAGCCTAGACCTGCAGAAACATTATTGCAGAAGGAACATTTGAACACATATAATCTATTTGGAATATCTTACCAGCTACAGAAACTCTGATCCTCTGATAAATTATCTTCTGCTTACATTGGTAAGTCTGACATGGCCTGTTTCCATGACTTGCTGTATCAAGCACAAGGTCATAGGGTAACTTCCTCTCTCATAGGGCATTTTTTTAAAATACATCTTTATTGGAGTATAATTGCTTCACGATGTTGTGTTAGTTTCTGTTGTACAACAAAGTGAATCAGCTATACATATACATATATCCCCACATTCCCTCCCTCCCTCGCTATCCCACCCTCCCTATCCCACCCCTCCTGAGCTGATCTCCCTGTGCTATGCGGCTGCTTCCCACTAGCTATCTGTTTTACATTTGGTAGTGTGTATATGTCAATGCTACTCTCACTTCGCCCCAGCTTCCCCTTCCCCACCAGCCCCCTGTGTCCTCAAGTCCATTCTCTATGTGTCTTTATTCCTGCCCTGCCACTAGGTTCATCAGTACCTTTTTTTTTTTTTAGATTCCACATATATGTGTTGGCATACAGTATTTGTTTTTCTCTTCTGACTTACTTCACTCTGTATGACAGACTCTAGGTCCATCCTCTTCACTACAAATAACTCAATTTCGTTTCTTTTTGTGGCTTGAGTAATAATCCATTGCATATATGTGCCACATCTTTTTTATCCATTCATCTGTCGATGGACATTTAGGTTGCTTCCATGTCCTGGCTATTGTAAATAGTGCTGCAATGAACATTGTGGTACATGACTCTTTTTGAATTATCTCATAGGGCATTAAATGGCCAATGAGAATAAGATTTTTAATATTTGATATTCCTCTCATTATTAATACTTTTGGTTCTCTCACCTCACTTTGGATCAGTGATTTTCCATTTTTTGTTCTTTAGAAGAAAAACATTCTTAAAACAATCTGTGGAAGTCATATATGAGTGAGACTCATTCAAACTGAAGGAGGCCTCGGGCTTCTACCCCAGTGCTGTGGCAATTTAAATCCTCTGCTATAAGTTATCTTGGTGTTCAGCATTAGACTTTGCCGTTTGAAATTGAATTTGCAATGCTTTGGTTGCTATAATTACTGAGTTGAAGCTATACTTTCTACATAGGTAGAAGCAAAACTTCTAGGTATTATTCACAACATACAGGCAAATCACTGTCGTGGTAAAGGCATTATTTGGTGAGCCTGGGGCTCTCATAGTGCCTCCTTTTAAACAAGTTATAAAGAACTTGTATAAAAAACACTTCATCTGAGTGTGGAGAAGAAACGTTATGGACACCAAGGGGGGGAAAGTGGCAGGGGGGTCGTGGTGGTGTGATGAATTGGGAGATTGGGATTGACATATATACAATAATATGTGTAAACTAGATAATAAGAACCTGCTGTATAAAAAAATAAATTCAAAAAAACACCACTTTATCTGGGAATTCCCTGGCTATCCAGTGGTTAGGACTCTGCGCTTTCACTGCCGAGGGCTCAGGTTCAATCCCTGGTCACAGAACTAAGATCCCACAAGCCGCATGGCCATAAAAAAATTTTTTTTTTAATTAAAAAAAACCCCACTTCATCTAACTATAATTAATAGTGCCACTAGTTTTATAACTTCGTAAAGCAACTATACTCCAATAAGAATTAATTTTTTTAAATAGTGCCACTAGTTTTAGACTAATGCATAATTATTTTAGAAACTCAGTATTACCCATTCCATTTAAGTCTCCCTTCATTGATATCCACTCCAACAAGCTCTTCAATGCACTTTTGGTATTTTAATATCATTAGGAGGCATACATCACCACACCCCAAGTCTGCAACCTGTAGATGAGAAAGAATGTTATTTCAAAGACATTATAGCCAGAAGTCACATATGATCAAGCATGTTTTTTTTTTTTTCCAGAAGGAGTGGGTATCAAAAGAATTATACAGTATCTTTTTGGTAGAAAAAATAAACAAAAAGAAAATTAACCTGAAACATTGTAAACCCAGGGGGGAAAAAAATAAGGCCTGTTAACCTCCCATGACCTACTAGAGTGTCTGGACAATAAACTAACTCAGGTATCAAGGTATATCCTAGGAGCGTGGCACAGGGAGAGCACACATGACAGGCAAGTGTGCTAAGAGGAATCTGTGTCTCTGAGAAGCTTCAACAACATTTAGAAAAGGATGCTGACCAGATATACCAGGGTATAGCTTGATCTTGTTAATCTAATCCCCTTAATATATATTCACATATTCTTAAAGATTTTTATTAAATCTGTTTTCTTCATCACACAACAGTCTTCATTAACCACAGGTAAGTTACCTATATTTCTGAACCCCACTTTAGGTGAAAAGGGCAAATGAAGATAACTCATGACAAACGCTTAAAAGTACCCACACCCAAAAAGATGTGCAATCTAAGTTGCACCCATGGTTATTCAGTAATTTTCCTATTTGAGGCAGGCACATTTATGGGATGGTGGAAGAAGGGGAACACAGAATTGAAAAACGAAAATCTAGTTTCAGAAAGCAAATCACAGGAAGCAATGAACTGTACTAATTTTTAAACAGTATACCCAATTTTCTTCCAAGCAGGAATTGAGCTGAAACTATACTAAGGATACATGAGCCCCATCACTACCTACAAACTACGTAGCAAAAAGAAGTTTGTAGAGTTTAACTTTACAAAACTCATGAGAGAAACCACCATTTTCCTTAAGAAGTCTATCATCCTTTAGCCTGTAACTGACCCTATAGACTTCAGATATTCACTGGGCCTAGCCAGCTCCCTTGGTCCTATGAAATCCAAACACTGACACAGAAGGGAGGTGTTACCCAGACAAAATCCAGTGCCAGCACTGATCATAATCCTTTGCTACAAAGGGAAAGCGAATAAATGCCAAGGGCTCCTTGCCTTTCCCCCACCATTATTACCTAATTAAAAAGAACCACAGTACCTATGTCCACAAGACTAGTCTGCTTGACGTTCGGACTAAATGCTCTAGAAATGTGGAACACATAAAGACCACATCCAATGGTAAAATGTCAAGATTTTCTTCACATCTGAAACTGGCAATGTTTAATTTTACCGGAGCTCTGTGCACCTGGTAAACAGGTTAAAGGTATCCACCTATGCTTTGTATTTCCAGAAGGGGCTTTCAAAAGGTACCATATTCCCCCACACTCACAGATGCTGCCTAGTGTTCCCATTCTTTGCCTTGAGTGATTACCTTGACCACTTGTCCCAAAATTCTCCTCCCTCCAGGCCCCTGAACATTGGACTGTATTCAGCTAAGGATCCCTCCCAGAAAATAGGCTGGTTTCAGGGTTCACACATTCCACTATCCAATCATACCACCCTTTTATCCCACTTCTGCTCATCCTCCTCTTAATGAGCAAAAAATCCTTTTTGCTCATTAAGACAGATGCTCTCCCTATGCAACCCTTTCCCTCCTTGCAAAAGACTTTTTGTATAGTCTCTGCTGACTTGCTACGTCCTTACTAAGATTTTTTTTATTTGACAAAGCATTACATAAGGCATTATAAACAAATGTTTGGAAAGAGAAATACCTACCTTCTTGGGTTGATGTTGCTCCACTAACTTTTTAACGAATTGGTAACGCTGTTTGTATAATGGAGGATTAAACTTAATTATCTTCTTGTTGGGGACTTCTTCAACATCACCATCAACCACACTAGTGAACTGAAAGTTTACAAACAAAATAAAAGGGGGGTGGGGTGGGGGAAGTGTTCTAATCATGCATGACTTCAGGAATTAAATAAGAAGAACGTTTTATGTCCCCCAACCACTTCATAGAACACATAGGCCCTTGAATCATCTCAAGTCCTAAGATCAGGTGGCACTGTGCTTCCTCCACACTTCATTTCATTTAAGCCTCCTCTCATGTCTTTTAAGTGATTATCTGGCTCTAATTCTCCCTATAACCTAGAGTTGGCTGAAGAGAAAATTACTTCTGAATGCACTTAATAAAACAATTGTAAGTCTCCTAGCCACACGGGACTTTTAGTGGAGTGAACTGCCAAAGCCTGGGGTCCAGGTCGGCAGGAGGCTAGAAGCTGTTTATAACTGACAAAGACTCTCCTTAACCAAACTGAAGTCAGACTGAGCCGCCTTTTTTTTTTTAATTAATTTTTATTGGAGTATAGTTGCTTTACAATGTTGTGTTAGTGCCTGCTGTACAGCAAGTGAATCATGGGCCCTCTTTTGACTACACCTACCTGGACCCTGTCCTATCTTTGGCTGGCCTGGCCCAGTTTTAGCAGGAATCCTGCTAAGTCACCCACACTTGATATCTGCTCAATCTGTATCTGATCAAACACCTCATCCCCTGCCCTCGATGTATGATCAAGCTGGCCCACCTCAGAAGCCTATCAAGTAGGTTTAGCAAGAACCCCATACCCTTGATGGGGTTCTCCTCTCTTTTCCATCCACTGATTCCCTCGCTCTGCTCATACGCTATAAATCCTCACCCCCACTCCTATCTATTGCATGGATTTGGGCCCCACCCCTCTCCCCTACTGCAGTGCTCTTATTGCAATAGTCCTAAGCAGTTTTCCTTTTTAATAGTCTTATTCGGAGCCTTTACAAATGTCAAAATTTCCTTGACATGACCCTAATGTCATGATTAACCCATAACTGCTGTTACTGCTGTTCCTAAATACTAGTCTTATAAAGGAATACAGTCCAAAAGGCACTAGGGGGCTTCCCTGGTGGCGCAGTGGTTGAGAGTACGCCTGCCGATGCAGGGGACATGGGTTCGTGCCCCGGTCCGGGAAGATCCCACATGCCGCGGAGCGGCTAGGCCCGTGAGCCATGGCCGCTGAGCCTGCGTGTCTGGAGCCTGTGCTCCACAACGGGGGAGGCCACAACAGTGAGAGGCCCACGTACCGCAAAAAAAAAAAAAAAAAAATCAAAAGGCACTAGGGCATTGCTGTCCAATAGAAATATGCAAATATGCAACCTTCTCATAGCCTACTTTTAATTTTTTAAGAAGGTGTAATTATATTAACCAATATATCTGAAATATTTCAAGATAAAATCAGAAATGCTTGATCTGTATTTGAATTTCAAAAAAAAGGTACATTTAAAAAGATTCATATACCCAAGTTATTCCAAATATATTAAATGTTTTCCAATAATGAAATTTTTTAAAACTAATTTTAAAGCCAAGTGAAGTTCCGTTCCTCAGCTGTTCAAGCCACATCTCAAGTATTCAATAACCATGTGTAATATAACCATTTTATATTGTAAAAAGGACTTGAGCATCCGCGAGTTTTGGTGTGCACGGGGCGTCCTAGAACCAATACCCCAGAGATACGAAGGGAGGACTGTACCTCAGTACATCGCGGGGATGACTCTTCCGAGTCATACAGCAGGTCACGAAGGGAAGCCTTACCTCTATGTTGTTTTCTGCCATTGTTTTCAAGTTTCGTTGAGACAAAAATGCATATGTCTCCTTCAATCCCTAGGAATCAGCAACGACTAGGCTGTAAATACAATATACCAGTTTTTGTAGAAGAGAAGCCTGGACTGTATAGTTGCCTAGATCACTGAGAAGGAAGAGAGCAAGCTTTCTTCTTTCTCTTTACATTTAATCCACAGGATTTATCCAAGGAAGTTCTGTTTCAGACAATATCAAAGAGGCTCAGGAAACCTAAGTAACTTTCCGCCACGCCAAACACATGCAATAACACCCATTCCTTCCTTTTACTATTAGTTTGATACAAACTGAGCAATTTTATCAGTTGTGACTATTTCATTAAAGCCCTCAACCTCACTCAAATTGCTTTCAACTACTCTTTCACACATGGTCGAAATGAAATTTAAAGAGAAAAGTGTCTTAAGCAAGTGATAAACTAAAGGTGCTCCAGCATATATCCAATTCACTACTGGCCTTGAATTTAAGTTTTAGTTCTCTATTACACACCTCTATCAACTACAACTCAGTCTAAAAAGTAGACATATCCATCTAACTTGAGTTATTCTCTAAATCTAACTCTGAAACCCTCCTCAAGCGAGCCAGCGTTAAGGCATTTATAGAGCATGGGTCGATGCAACTATTACCTTCGAGTAAGAAGTACCTCCAAATGCACAAGCAAAGCGCGGCGGCGACCAGCAGATACTGCAGAGAAGAGCAGGTCCCGCAGAGCGGCGGCTGCATTTAACTCCGGGCCCCGCCCCTGACGCCTGCGCACGCGCCGCCTCGCCACATGACGTTACCCGCCCGCCGCCACACCTGAGCTCTCCGCGCCTGCGCCGCCGACTCGGCCCAGGGGCACACTACTCCTCCGCCCGAGGCGTCCAGCGCCCAGCCCGGGGACCAGCCCTATTCCTCTAGGCTCCCGGCTCCAAGACGTCGGTTTTTGTCTCTTAACGACCAATGTTGGCGCACGCCCCAAAGCCATTTCTACGTGTTCATCCTCACCTTGGCGGGGGGACCACAGTCCCTGCCACGTCCCTCCTCGCGAGCGGCTGCGACCCGCCCCAGCCGCCCAGGAGCCGCTACTGTTGGATCGAGGCGGCGCCTCGCTCGGCGTGTCCGCGGTCGCGAGCAGGGCCTCCGGCTCTGGCGGCTCTTGGATTCGTGGCTCTCCCCGTGCGCGGCAAAGAGCTGAAAACAGTCCCGGCCAATGGAAGGTGGCAAGAGGAGCGGCCAGGCTGAGCGCGAGCCGCATAGCGGCTCGTGTCCGAATCAGCTAACGCTCCCATCCCCAGAACAATCCACAAGGGCCTTAAAGCGGACCCTGGTCTGCCTGAAGTTGGGCCAATAACATCTGCACTCAGAAAAACCTTTAGACCTTTCAGCCCGCACTACCGCATGCTGGGCACGCAAGTAACTGATCTCTTAGAAAAATTACTGTATCAGGTCCCCGGTCCCTTGCAGAGATTCAGATTAACACTTCATAAATAAGTTCTTTCTTTGTTGTACGTGAGGGAAGAGTTCAATGAGGAGAGGCGAAGCAAAGCTGTCTTTTTTTGGTGGGGGTGGGGGGATTTAGTCCTATTTTAAAAGAATCAATCTGGTTTTACTAATGAATTAATAAGCCGTTAACATACCATAAATAATATATTCAGAAATAATATATTTTCAAACACTTAACCCCTACTACATGCAAAGCACAATGCTGACCCCTTTGGGGTATCACAAAGATATATTGCAAAGTTTTTATTTTTGGTATGTTGAGGTATCTAGTCTCATAGGAAAAAGTTTGTAACTTACGGGAAGCTTCAATGTTTGAGAGGTTCCTGTTGGCCCTAGGAAACAAAAGTTTTAACCAATAGCCTTCCATGAAGGAGCATATTCCTTATTACAGAATATATAAACAGGACCTTCAAATGTTAGTAAGTTAATTCCACTTCTTTGTATTTTTAAATTAGTTAAATAAGGAGGCCACTAGACGAGGTGGTTCTTGTGCCCTGAAAAGCCTGTATAAGCAAACCAAAACCAAAGTGTGCAAATGCCTCAGTGTTAAGAAATGGAAACCTAAGGACAACGAATCAAGCAAGCAGACTTTCCCAAATAAGGCACCAGCTTACGCTTGTGAAAGAAAAAACAAAATGGTGTGGGTGGGGCTTCCCTGGTGGCGCAGTGGTTGAAAATCTGCCTGCCAATGCAGGGGACACGGGTTCGAGCCCTGGTCTGGGAAGATCCCACATGCCGCGGAGCAACTGGGCCTGTGAGCCACAACTACTGAGCCTGCGCATCTGGAGCCTGTGCTGCGCAACAAGAGAGGCCACGATAGTGAGAGGCCTGCGCACCGCGATGAAGAGTGGCCCCCGCTCGCCGCAACGAGAGAAAGCCCTCGGACGGAAACCAAGACCCTACAAGCCAAAAATAAATAAAAATTTAAAATTAAAAAAAAAAAAAAGGTGTGGGTATTGCTAAGAGAGCTCTCTGAAATGGAGCCTGGAGGCCACTGAAGAAGTATGACTAATGCACATCTCAGCCTGGGTGGAATTTGAACTTAGACCATTTGTTGTCTTAACACAGGCAACCAGAACATCTGCCCAATGTTCCAGAAACTCAAGATATTTATTGGACCCTTACACTAAAATAACTCCTGAAAGAGTACCCCTTAAGGACAAATATTTCCTTTCTTGTGTCCAGTCAATCATAATTCTTGCCAGACAACTTTAACAACTTCGTGGTTGTGTGTGACTCTCTCTTCCCCAAAACACTGGGTTTTACCCGAATCTGTGTTTCTCTTTTTTTTTCTTTTTTTTCTTTTTTTTGGCCACACTGCTTAGGGGATCTCAGTTCCCCGACGAGGGATTGAACCCAGCTGCGGCAGTGGAAGCCAGGAGTCCGAACCACTAGGCCACCAGGGAACTCCCAAATCTGTGTCTCCTGCGTTGCATTTCCTAAGACCCCAAATAAACTCTTTTCATATTTGCAACCTTCTGCATTTCTTTGTCAACAAGCTATAGCCACTCAAGTAATTTCCTTGCTTTGCTTTGGCATCTTCCCTATAAAGCCTTCCCTGAAAAATAATTTTCAGTAGAGCACTTTTATGGATACTGGATTCCAGTCCTGTTCATTGCCTCTGAGGTTTTGTCATCTACCTACAAATTGGACTGGATCCTGAATTCTTCTAGTTTTCTCCATTATCTGAGTCACCAAGCTAACATTTCCACATTTCTCCCACTCTTCTGACTTGGAATCACTAAGAACAAAAACTGCCCTTTTCTCAAAGCTCTGAAAGCTGAAGCTGGATGACTTGATATAAACTTCAGAGAAATCGCCTCAACAGCTCATGTCCAGACAAACTTTGTGCTTTTTGCTCTGTGAGCCACTCAGAAAGTTCACTGGAACACCTTATGACATCAACCAGAGATAACAGGAAAATCTGTCAGATTGCCACTGCCTCTCCTCATTCTGACTGAAGATGCTTCAAGCCTAACATCTAGAAATCTTCTCGACTAACTACTCCCTGGACTCAAAACCTTTGTTTATAGTCTGTTCTAACCATTAACCTTGTTTTTCTTTTGTTTCCATTGTAATTGTCTCTTATTAAATACATGATTGCTTGCACCATATAGGCCTGACTTTGGGAGTCCACCTGCATCACTGTCTCCTGAAATGAGATACAACTCTTTAATTCAACTGACCTATTCTCAGGATTAAGAGACTAGTTCAATGAGATATAAAACAATCCACCAACTCAGCTTCTGGGGAAGTTTCAAAGGCAGGAATGAAGGGTAGAAGAATATGGCACCCCAAAATATGCCTCTTTGGCATAAGGACTGTTTTAAGCGGATTGTTTAAAGAAACAGCAGACATAGGAGAATCTCTGAAAATATAGTAGAAGTTACCCTTTTGAAGTGGAAATTTACATTTATAAAGGAAAGCTCCATTTGTAAGGATGTCTCTCTCTCTGTACCCAGCAGAGAAAGATGACTAAATCACATGAAATCTTATCATTGGAGAAGGAAGACATTGATTTGATGGACTTTCCTGGTGGTCCAGTGGTTAAGACTCCATTCTTCCTGGGTATAGCCCAGTGTACAGGAGGTATACAGGTTAATAAACTTCTATCTGTTTTTCTCTTGTTAATCCATCTTTTATTACAGGGAATCTCAGCCAAGAACTCAGAAGTGTAAAGGAAAAATTATTTTTCCTCTCCTTTGGTATGATTCCATTTTTACAGGATACCTAGAATAGTCAGATTCATAGAGACAGAAAGTAGAATTGTCACCAGTGGAACAGCAATTTCCTCGGTTCTTGTCCTCTCAAGGGGAAGAATTCAGACAAGAGACATGAAGCAGTTTTAAGCAGCAAGAGTTTTATTAAGCAAAGTGAAAGTACACTCCCAGGAAAGGATGAGAGAAGACTGTCTGGAAACCAGAAGCAGCCCCACAATGGGGGTAGGGTTTGTTTTTAAGAGTGGTGGAAAGTCCCTTTCTGTGTCCTGTGTCATTTGACTGACAAGTTGATTGACAGCTTTAGGTTATACAACTTTTCTCCTTGTGTGCAGGTGCTTACCCTTAAGCACCCAAGTGAAACTCATGGCGGGGGGCATTGGGGGGCAGAAATCGCAATGCTAATTTATTACAAATAAGGCATAATGAACTTGGGTTACTTTGAGTCACGTTTTAGGTCTTGGTGCTCCTGCGCCAACCTATGCTGGCAGATTTTATCTAGCTTGGTCCTGATAAGGCTGGAAACCTAGCAGTCCTTGACCACTAAAGGGAGGATCTCTGGGCATCTTCTGATCACCAGTGTCCAGGTCGGGGAGGAAAAGATGACCCCGTACAGGACGGGATGGGGACCTGCTCACGTCTGACTAGCTACCTAAAAGAATGGTGGTTGCCAGTGGCTGGAGGAGGGAATTGGGAGTTTCTGTTTAATGGGAACAGAGTTTCAGTTTGGGATGATGGAAAAGTTCTATAGATGGATGATGGGGATGGTTGGACAACAATGTGGGGTTTTTTGTTTTTGTTTTTTTAATTAATTAATTTATTTATTTATTTTTGGCTGTGTTGGGTCTTCGTTGCTGCATGTGGGCTTTCTCTAGTTGCGGCAAGCGGGAGTTTCTCTTCGTTGCGGTGTGCGGGCTTCTCATTGCGGTGGCTTCTCTTGTTGCGGAGCACAGGCTCTAGGCATGTGGGCTTCAGTAGTTGTGGCATGTGGGCTCAGTAGTTGTGGCTCATGGGCTCTAGAGTGTAGGCTCAGTAGTTGTGGCGCACGGGCTTAGTTGCTCCGCGGCATGTGGGGTCTTCCCCGACCAGGGCTCAAACCCGTGTCTCCTGCATTGGCAGGAGGATTCTTAACCACTGAGTCACCAGGGAAGCCCCACAACAATGTTAATGTACTTAATGCCACTGAACTATACACTTAAAAATGATAAGTTTCATGTGTATTTTACCTCAATTTTAAAATATTTAAAGAAAAAAAATTTTTAAGTTAACAAATGATCTGTATACGATTCCTGGATTTAGAGGTTTTGCTTTGCCTGCTGGTTGGCTCATTTATACAATTGAATTCTCATGTCCAGCTCCAGCTCCCTCTCCAAATTTGCCTATTTCATCATTCTCTTGGTCTCCTACTCTCTCAGAGCCTGAACAGCATCCTTGGCTCTAGCCATTTCCACCCTTCCCACATTTGGACAATCACCAAACCTTGACCTCTTCAAGCTGTCAGTTGCATCTGTTCCTTCCCACAGACAATATTGTAGCTTACCCTTTGTCATCTCATTTTCTCATCATACCTAATCTTACCTTCCTCCACTAGATTCTAAGTGCCACTGAGATACAGGCCACGTTATACCTTTTCAGAATGAGTTTTAAGTCAAATAGACTTTAAATCCTAATTTGGCTATTACTTTCTAAACTTTGGAAATTTACTTACCCTCTCTGTCAATTTTTTCAGTTGAAAAATGAGAAATAAGATTACCTATTCAATAAGTATATATTGTGTGCCCATTGTGCACAAAGTACTGGTTTGAGTTAAAAAGACAGTTAAAGGTCCTCTCTATGGCTCTTCTGTTTTAAAATTTTTATTTATTTATTTGGCTGCCTTGGGTCTTCGTTGCTGCGCGTGGGCTTTATGTTCAGTGAGCAGGGGCTACTTTTCCTTGCTATACACAGGCTTCTCATTGCATTGGCTCCTCTTGTTGCAGAGCACGGTACAGGCTCTAGGTGCGGGGGCTTCAGTAGTTGCGGCATGTGGGCCATAGAGTGAAGGCTCAGTAGTCATGGCGCACGGGCTAAGCTGCTCCGCAGCATGTGGGATCTTCCTGGACCAGGGATCAAACCCATGTCCCCTGCATTGGCAGGCAGATTCTTAACCACTGCGCCACCAGGGAAGTACCTTTTATGGCTCTTCTATTCCAGCAGGTGTAGATGTCTGACATGAAATAAATGACCAAAAGTTATCCTGGATGCCAGTTTGAGCCTGATGCTCAAAACAGGCTGAAATATTTGAAGGTTTTGAAAGAAGGTGATTGTATTTCGCATGTAAAAGGAATGTAAACAGTTTGTGGCCAGGAGGAAGATTGTGACAGATTAAGGTGTACAAAATTCTTTGACAAGCCTGTTGAAAAGTGAGGTCTATTCTCTTTTTGAATCTGGCTGGGTTTTGTGATTTCGCCAATGAATGGAACACTGAAGTGTCCGTTTCAGGCCCAGGTGTTAAGAAACTGGCAACTTCTACTTCCTGTCTCTTGGAATCCAGATGCCATGCTGTGAGGATGAACTCCCTTGCATGGGGCCGTGCAATAAACTCCGTACTTTCCTTCACCACAACCTGGTGTTAGTAGGTTGGCTTTGCTGCACTGAGGGCGAACATTTTTAGAATAAGGATGAGCCATGAGTACCACCATATGCTGAGTCCTGTGAGTGCTCCTAGTGAGATACCCAACCTGAGGGGGACCTTGGGGACCCCTAACATACTGCCTAAAACAACTTCTTTCCTTTGTGTCTCTTTGGAATGCACTCTTGCCTTGGGAGTCTGCTGACAGTTTCCAGGACGTGAGGAGATAAAATGCCAGTGTTTCTTTAAAAGGACAAAGACATATAGGTCATGAGTGCAGAGAATTCTTATTTACTCACCAATCCCAGAACTGTTCTGGGTATCATTCAGACAGCCAGAATTCTATTTGTGGGAATCCCTAAACACCACCTGCACCTCTCATAGGTCTGTGAGAACATTTGGTGGTGACAGGATTGATGAAGTGTATCTTACAGTGGGGTGCCCATCACACGTCAACAGGAATATATTAAGCTAAATGAGGGAAAGTCAAACATTCCAATATAGGTGAAAGGTATGTCAGTCTTTTGATATCATTGAAGTGGCCACCCAATTCTTTGAGGAATTAAAAGCAAATTGTATTTCGCATGTAAAAGGAATGTAAACAGTTTGTGGCCAGGAGGAAGATTGTGACAGATTAAGGTGTACAAAATTCTTTGACAAGCCTGTTGAAAAGTGAGGTCTATTCTCTTTTTGAATCTGGCTGGGTTTTGTGATTTCGCCAATGAATGGAACACTGAAGTGTCCGTTTCAGGCCCAGGTGTTAAGAAACTGGCAACTTCTACTTCCTGTCTCTTGGAATCCAGATGCCATGCTGTGAGGATGAACTCCCTTGCATGGGGCCGTGCAATAAACTCCGTACTTTCCTTCACCACAACCTGGTGTTAGTAGGTTGGCTTTGCTGCACTGAGGGCGAACATTTTTAGAATAAGGATGAGCCATGAGTACCACCATATGCTGAGTCCTGTGAGTGCTCCTAGTGAGATACCCAACCTGAGGGGGACCTTGGGGACCCCTAACATACTGCCTAAAACAACTTCTTTCCTTTGTGTCTCTTTGGAATGCACTCTTGCCTTGGGAGTCTGCTGACAGTTTCCAGGACGTGAGGAGATAAAATGCCAGTGTTTCTTTAAAAGGACAAAGACATATAGGTCATGAGTGCAGAGAATTCTTATTTACTCACCAATCCCAGAACTGTTCTGGGTATCATTCAGACAGCCAGAATTCTATTTGTGGGAATCCCTAAACACCACCTGCACCTCTCATAGGTCTGTGAGAACATTTGGTGGTGACAGGATTGATGAAGTGTATCTTACAGTGGGGTGCCCATCACACGTCAACAGGAATATATTAAGCTAAATGAGGGAAAGTCAAACATTCCAATATAGGTGAAAGGTATGTCAGTCTTTTGATATCATTGAAGTGGCCACCCAATTCTTTGAGGAATTAAAAGCAACTCTCGGGCTTCCCTGGTGGCGCAGTGGTTGAGAGTCCACCTGCCGATGCAGGGGACACGGGTTCGTGCCCCAGTCCGGGAAGATCCCACATGCCGCGGAGCGGCTGGGCCCGTGAGCCATGGCCACTGAGCCTGCACGTCCGGAGCCTGTGCTCCGCAACGGGAGAGGCCACAACAGTGAGAGGTCCACGTACCACAAAAAAAAAAGATAATTATAAAAGCAACTCTCCTTGTTTTACAAATCTGGTCTTTATAGGACCAGAGGTGTGGTTCCAGAAATAATCCAAAACCCACCAATCTTTTTACCACTCCCCAGACCTCCCATATTAAGAGGCTTGTTACTTACATTTGTGTTCTGCAGGAACTAAGGTCCCGACGCAGATGGAGGACGGTAACTGCAGGCTGAGACCCCCAGACTGATCAGAACCTAAGAAATGATATCATTTCCCAGGCTGTTACCCAAAAACTGCATCTGCCTCTTGGTTGTTGTCGAGCCAAAAGACGCAGTGAAGCCAAAGATCGGGAGAAGGAGGGACTTATTATTACTTGAAGAACAGCAGGGACCTTTCCCAAAGCCTTGTCTCCCCAAACAGCAAAGCTGGGGAAGTTTTAAGCTAAGAGCGCATGTATATTCATGAAGGGGCTTGAGCAGAGGAGTATTCAACATAGAATTGGGGCAAACGTCAACAGAGTCCAGGCTTTAGTTGATTGAAGTCAGGAAGGCCAACATCATCATTCCGTCCTCCACCGGGGGTGGGGGCCTTAGTTCCTGCAGAACCCAAAGACTGTATCAGATTGTAGTGTATATCCTTGAGGAGGAACTAGGACTCTGTTTTACCCTTGAACTATTATTTCTTGACTGCTTTCCCTTTGTTCCTGCATTCCCTTACTTGCCTTAAGATCATTAATTACTGAGAACTGTTCGAGGGCAAGCATTGTGGCCAGACTTAGATCTCAGAATGGCTTCTTTTATGTTAAGAAAGCCATGCCTGGTTCTCTTTCTCCAGGCACCCCCCAGCCTATGTGCTTACATATATGGTCTGTGTCCAGGGTTCTTGGCTCACAGTTCACAAAACTCTTAGAATTTCCTGAGCAATGGGAGCATCTTTTGTCATAATGAGACAGGAGGGAAGGGGGTAGGGCACAACCTTTAAAAGAATGACTTATCCTTTGAGGATACAACAAAAACTGTTTAGAACCGATTTAGAACCCAAGATGGCAGAAGATTCGACTTCCAGTAGACCTTGAGCCTCATTATACTGTTCAGTGTAATTGATTAGCTACGTGACACACCCACAGGCACCGTGACAGTTCCGAGGCTGACCATAAAAGGCCAAAAAGTGGTCAGTGGCCCAATTCCTGGAACCGCCCCCCTTCTCCAAAATAGTTGGAATAATCCTCCCACTTGTTAGCCTATGAAATTATCCGGCCCATAAAAGCAAACCACCCCCATATTTCAGACTGGTCTCAAGCCTTTTGAGATGGACCTCATTCTGTTGCAAGAAGGGGGACCCCTTCCAGGGCCGAAGAGTGGGCTCTTGTCTAACAATCAGAAACGAATTATCCGGATAGCCTCATCCACCAGAGGGCAGACAGCAGAAGCAAGAAGAACTACAATTCTGCAGCCTGGGGAAGGAAAACCACATTCACAGAAAGATAGACAAAATGAAAAAGCAGAGGACTTTATGCCAGATGAAGGAACAAGATAAAACCCCAGAAAAACAACTAAATGAAGTGGAGATAGGTAACCTTCCAGAAAAAGAATTCAGAATAATGATAGTGATGATCCAGGACCTCGGAAAAAGAATGGAAGCAAAGATCATGAAGATGCAAGAAATGTTTAACAAAGACCTAGAAGAGTTAAAGAACAAACAAACAGAGATGAACAATACAATAACTGATATGAAAAATACACTAGAAAGAATCAATAGCAGAATAACTGAGGCAGAAGAATGGATAAGTGACCTAGAAGACAGAATGGTGGAACTCACTGCCACAGAACAGAATAAAGAAAAAAGAATGAAAAGAAAAGAAGACAGCCTAGGAGACTTCTGAGACAACATTAAATGCAACAACATGCACATTATAGGGGTCCCAGAAGGAGAAGAGAGAGAGAAAGGACCCAAGAAAATATTTGAAGAGATCATAGTCAAAAACTTCCCTAACATGGGAAAGGAAATAGCCATCCAAGTCCAGGAAGTGCAGAGAGTCCCAGGCAGGATAAACCGAAGGATAAACACGCGAAGACACATAGTAATCAAATTGACAAAAATTAAAGACAAATTATTGGATGCAAAAAGGGAAAAATGACAACATACAAGGAAACTCCCATAAGGTTAACAGCTGATTTCTCAGCAGAAACTCTACAAGCCAGAAGGAAGTGGCAGGACATATTTAAAGTGATGAAAGGGAAGAACATACAACCAAGATTACCTAGTAAGGATCTCTTCAGATTCGACAAAGAAATTAAAACCTTTACAGACTAGCAAAAGCTAAGAGAATTCAGCACCACCAAACCAGCATTACAACAAATGCTAAACTTCTCTAAGTGGGAAACACAAGAGAAGAAAAAGACCTACAAAATCAAACCCATAACAATTAAGAAAATGGTAATAAGAACATACATATTGATAATTACCTTAAATGTCAATGGATTAAATGCCCCAACCAAAGACACAGGCTCGCTGAATGGATACAAAAACAAGACCCATATATATGCTGTCTACAAGAGACCCACTTCAGACCTAGGGACACATACAGACTGAAAGTGAGGAGATGGAAAAAGATATTCCATGCAAATGGAAATCAAAAGAAAGCTGGAGTAGTAATACTCATATCAGATAAAATAGACTTTAAAATAAAAAATGTTACAAGAGACAAGGAAGGACACTACATAATGATCAAGGGATCAATCCAAGAAGAATCTATAACAATTATAAATATATATGCACCCAACATAGAGCACCTCAATACATAAGGCAGCTGCCAACAGCTATAAAATAGGAAATCGACAGTAACACAATAATAGTGGGGGATTTTAACACCTCATTTACACCAATGGACAGATCATCCAGACAGAAAATTAATAAGGAACACAAGCTTTCAGGCTTCCCTGGTGGCGCAGTGGTTGAGAATCTGCCTGCTAATGCAGGAGACACGGGTTCGGGCCCTGGTCTGGGAGGATCCCACATGCCGCGGAGCAACTAGGCCCGTGAGCCACACCTACTGAGCCTGCGCATCTGGAGCCTGTGCTCCGCAACAAGAGACGCCGAGATAGTGAGAGGCCCACGCACCGCCATGAAGAGTGGCCCCTACTTGCCACAACTAGAGAAAGCCCTCGCACAGAAACGAAGACCCAACACAGCAAAAATAAATTAATAAACTCCTACCCCCAACATAAAAAAAAAAAAAAATAGGGAACACAAGCTTTAAATGACACAATAGACCAGATAGATTTAATTGAAATTCATAGGACATTCCATCCAAACACAGCAGATTACACTTTCTTCTCAAGTGCACATGGAATATTCTCCAGGATAGCTCACATCTTGGGTCACAAATCAAACCTCAGTAAATTTAAGAAAATTGAAATCATATCAAGCACCTCTTCTGACCACAATGGTATGAGATTAGAAATCAATTACAGGGGAAAAGAACGTAAAAAACACAAACACATAGAGAATAAACAATACGTTACTAAATAACCAAGAGATCACTGAAGAAATCAAAGAGGAAATCAAAAAGTACCTACAGATAAATTACAATGAAAACACGATGATCCAAAACCTATGGGATGCAGCAAAAGTAGTTCTAAGAGGGAAGTTTATAGCAATACAAGCCTATCTCAAGAAACAAGAAAAATCTCAAATAAACAATCTAAACTTACACCTAAAGGAACTAGAGAAAGAAGAACAAATAAAACCCAAAGTTAGTAGAAGGAAAGAAATCATAAAGATCAGAGCAGAAATAAATGAAATAGAAACAAAGAAAACAATAGCAAAAATCAACAAAACTAAAAGCTGGTTCTTTGAGAAGGTAAGAATCAAAATTGATAAACCTTTAGCCAGACACATCAAGAAAAAGAGGGAGAGGACTCAAATCAATAAAATAGGTAATGAAAAAGGAAAAGTTACAACAGACACCACAGAAATACAAAGCATCCTAAGAGACTACTACAAGCAACTCTATGCCAATAAAATGAACAACCTGGAAGAAATGGACAAATTCTTAGAAAGGTATAACCTTCCAAGACTGAACCAGGAAGAAATAGAAAATATGAACAGACCAATCACAAGTAATGAAGTTGAAACTGTGATTAAAAATCTTCCAACAAACAAAAGTCCAGGACCAGATGGCTTCACAGGTGAATTCTATCAAACATTTAGAGAAGAGCTAACACCCATCCTTCTCAAACTCTTCCAAAAAATTTCAGAGGAAGGAACACTCACATACTCATTCTATGAGGCCACCATCACCCTGATACCAAAACCAAACAAAGATACTACAAAAACAGAAAATTACAGACGAATATCACTGATGAATATAGATGCAAAGATCCTCAACAAAATACTAGCAAACAGATTCCAACAACACATTAAAAGGATTATACACCATGATCAAGTGGGATTTATCCCAGGGATGCAAGGATTCTTCAGTATACACAACTCAATGAATGTGATACACCATATTAACAAATTGAAAAATAAAAACCATATCATCATCTCAGTAGATGCAGAAAAAGCTTTTGCCACAATTCAACACCAATTTATGATAAAAACTCTCCAGAAAGTGGGCATACAGGGAACATACCTCAACATAATAAAGGCCATATATGACAAACCCGCAGCAAACATCATTCTCAATGGTGAAAAACTGAAAGCATTTCCTCTAAGATCAGGAACAAGACAAGGATGTCCACTCTCACTGCTATTATTCAACATAGTTTTGGAAGTCCTAGCCATGGCAATCAGAGAAGAAAAAGAAATAAAAGGAATACAAATTGGAAAAGAAGAAGTAAAACTGTCACTGTTTGCAGATGACATGATACTATACATAGAGGATCCTAAAGATGCCACCAGAAAGCTACAGAGCTAATCAATGAATCTGGTAAAGTTGCAGGATACAAAATTAATGCACAGAAATCTCTTGCATTCCTATACACTAACAACGAAAGATCAGAAAGAGAAATTAAGGAAACAATCCTGTTCACCACTGCAACAAAAAGAATAAAATACCTAGGAATAAACCTACCTAAGGAGGTAAAAGACCTGTACTCAGAAAACTATAAGACACCGATGAAAGAAATCAAAGATGACACAAACAGATGGAGAGATATACCATGTTCTTGGATTGGAAGAATCAACATTGTGAAAATGACTATACTACCCAAAGCAATCTACAGATTCAGTGCAATCCCTATCAAATTACCAGTGGCAATTTTTACAGAACTAGAACAAAATATCTTAAAATTTGTATGGAGACACAGAAGATCCCGAATAGCCAAAGCAGTCTTGGCAGGAAAACACAGAGCTGGAGGAGTCAGACTCCCTGACTTCAGACTATACTACACAGCTACAGTAATCAAGACAATATGGTACTGGCACAAATACAGAAATATAGATCAATGGAACAGGATAGAAAGCCCAGAGATAAACCCATGCACCTATGGTCAACTAATCTATGACAAAGGAGGCAAGGATGTACAATGGAGAAAAGACAGTCTCTTCAATAAGTGATGCTTGGAAAACTGGACAACTACATGTAAAAGAATGAAATTAGAACACTCCCTAACACCATACACAAAAATAAACTCAAAATGGATTCGAGACCTAAATGTAAGACCGGACACTATAAAACTCTTAGAAAAAAACATAGGAAGAACACTCTGACATAAATCACAGCAAGATCTTTTTTGACCCATCTCCTAGAGTAATGGAAATAAAAACAAAAATAAACAAATGGGACCTAATGAAACTTAAAAGGTTTTGCAAAGCAAAGGAAACTACAAACAAGATGAAAAGACAATACTCAGAATAGGAGAAAATATTTGCAAATGAATCAAAGGACAAAGGATTCATCTCCAAAATATATAAACAGCACACACAGCTCAATACTAAAAAAAACAAACAACCCAATTCAAAAATGGGCAGAAGACCTAAATAGACATTTCTCCAAAGAAGACATACAGATGGCCAAGAAGCACATGAAAAGCTGCTCAACATCAGTAATTATTAGAGAAATGCAAATCAAAACTACAATGAGGTATCACCTCACACCAGTAGAGTGGGCATAATCAGAAAATCTACAAACAACAAATGCTGGAGAGGGTGTGGAGAAAAGGGAACCCTCTTGCACTGTTGGTGCTATAAACTGATACAGCCACTATGGAGAACAGTATGGAGGTTCATTAATAAACTAAAAATAGAATTACCATATAACCCAGCAATCCCACTCCTGGGCATATACCCAGAGAAAACCATAATTCAAAAAGACACATGCACCCCAGTGTTCATTGCAGCACTATTTACAATAGCCAGGTCACGGAAGCAACCTAGATGCCCACTGACAGATGAATGGATAAAGAAGATGTGGTACATTTATACAATGGAATATTACTCAGCCATAAAAAGGAAAGAATTTGGGTCATTTGTAGAGACGTGGATGGATCTAAAGACTGCCATATAGAGTGAAGTAAGTCAGGAAGAGAAAAACAAATATCGTATATTAACACGTGTATGTGGAACCTAGAAAAAATGGTACAGATGAACCAGTTTGCAGGGCAGAAATAGAGACACAGATTAGAGAACAAACATATGGACACCAAGTGGGGAAAGCGGTGGGGGTGGTGGTGTGATGAACTGGGAGATTGGGATTGACATATATACACTAATATGTATAAAATAGATAATTAATAAGAACCTGCTGTATAAAAAATTTTTTTTAATACATTTCAAAAATTCAAAGGAAAAAAAAGAAATTAGTTATCCAAGGAGACACACATGATGAAAAAGCAATAGACTTTACTGGGAAGGGACACCCGGGCGGAGAGCAGGAGGGTAAGGGAATCCAGGAGAACTGTTCTGCCACGTGGCTCACAGTCTCAGGTTTTATGGTAATGGGGTTATTTTCCGGGTTGTCTCTGGCCAATCATTCTGACTCAGGGTCCTTCCTGGTGGCATGCGCATTGCTTGGCCAAGATGGATTCCAGCGAGAAGGATTCTGGGAGGTTGGTAGGACATATGGACTGGCGTCTCCTCTCTCCTTTTGACCTTTCCCAAATTCTTCCAATCAGTGGTAGCTTGTTAGTTCTGCATTCCTTACCAGGACCTCCTGTTGTAGGATAACTCATGCAAGTGGTTGCTGTCGTGCCTGGCCAGGGCTGGTGGTTTTGGTCAGTGGTTCCCCTAACAACCTTGTCCTTGGAATGTGTATCTCCCAGGACCTCTCGCCTTCTGAGATGGCCCAAACTCTGACTATTGGAGTGTGTATCTCCCTAAATAAACCTGCTTTCCTACTTAGCTCTGGGGCAGAGCCTCTTGCCTGCTCACTTGTATCTGTCACAAGCATGCTATATTAATAAATTCACTTCTTACCTATCACTTTGCCTCTCACTGAATTCCTTCTGCACTGAGACATAAAGAACTTGAACTTCAGTAAGTCCTGACACCCCGTGAGTAATTTTAATTAAAAGACAGTGGTTCGAGGGAATTCCCTGATGGTCAGTGGTTATAAGGCCGTAGATAGATGGGCCCCAGGCTGAGCAGCTGGAGTTTGTCCCCTGTGGACAGACACTCCAATGTGAAGACAGTAGCAGAAGAGAGAAGCTGAGCCCTGCCCAGATAAGAGATAAAGAGACCACATATTTCTCATTCTCAAGGTCAAGGAGACCTTCCCAACTACACATGCACAGAAAGGCTCCTTGAAGGTCAAAAAGTGAGGGGGCACCACCCCATAGTAGGTGTTGTCAACCTACCCATAGACCTCTTCACTAGAATCCATCTTGGCTAAGAGATGTGTCCACACACGTGGGAGAACCCTGAGATATACCAAATACAGCCTCAGAGCCAGGCAAAACAAGATAACTGGCCAGAAGAAACCTGGAAGAAATGCCCCATAAAAGTGATTCAAACTACCACGAGGGCGCAACTCTATCTCTGAGCCCACCCGTGTGAGTCTATTCACACGTACCCTTTTTCCTCCTAATAAACACTTTACTTGTTTCACTATTTTCTGTCTCTTTGTGGGAATTCATTTCTACAAAGCCAGTGGGCCAGGGCCTTCCTTGACACTGGACACTGTCCCTGGTGGTCTAATGGCTAGAATTCAGCACTCTCACTGCCACAGCCTGACTCTGGCCAGGTAACAGAAATCCTGCTTCAAGATGCTGCCGGCCAAGGCCACCAGAGATCAGTTAGGACTCTCCCTGGTAGAAGAACTAAGATCCCACAAGCCACACAGCGTGACCAAAAAAGCCAAAAACACAAAAACAGTGGGTTTGAGTTCCAATCTGAATTCTGGCTGGGTTCAAATCCCATCTGAGTTGTGTAGTTTCAATAATATTTGGTCTCTTGCCCTCAGTTCCTGAAAACCCTTTAGAGCCATAAGGGGTGAATTGGATGTCATGGCCATATGTGGTTGCCCCATCAATAGCACTGTGAGTGAGAGTATTTCACTTAGAAGGGGCAATGTGTGTGCAAAGACCAAATAGAGAAAGGACTCATCCTGACAGTTATTACCCCTTGTATGATTTTCAAAGGTTTGAGATAAAACCTAAATATTCCTATTTCTTGTTAACAGCTTAAATCTGCTATCAACAAGTTTATGAGGGACTTCCCTGGTGGTCCAGTGGTTAAGAATCTGCCTTCCAGCGCAGGGGACACAGGTTTGATCCCTGGTCGGAGAACTAAGATCCCACGTACTGTGGGGCAACTCAGCCTGCACACCGCAACTACTGAGCCCGTGGGCCACAACTAGAGAGAAGCGCACCACAACTAGAGAGAAACCTGCACACTACAACTAGAGAAGCCCGTGTGCCACAATGAAGAGCCCACGCACCACAACGAAAAGATCCCGCATGAAAAAAAAAAATCCCACATGGCACAACTAAGACCTGACACAGCCAAATAAATTAATAAATATTTTTTTAAAAAGATGTTGCAAGAAGAAAGGCAACTGGACATTCTAAAAACAAAAGTTATTTAAAAAAAAAAAAAGTTTATGACCCATCTGCTGAGTAGATCATTCCCATCTGTAACCGTGGCCATGCTGTATGGTTGGCAACCACTCAGAAATGTCTCTGGGAAAACATTGTATCAGAATTTAGATTCCTAATAGGAAGTAAAAAGTTAACTTAGAGACTTAGGAAGAAAGTAAGACTGCAATAACATTTTCAAGGTGAATTTAGAATATTAAAAATATATATATATGCTATTTAGAAAATAGTAATGGCAAACACTAATGCCACAGAATGCGCTACAGTTCTAAGCACTTACATAGACATCAAGAAATTTGATCCTCATGTTACTGAATTGGGTCCCAATGCTCGACTCTTACAAAATCAATACTCACAAGTGTTGATAAAAAGGAAAGTTGCCTTTAATCAGAATGCCAGCAATCTGGGGAGATGGTGGACTCAACGTCCCCCAATAAACACCTCCAAAGATTCTGCTCAGCCATGAAAGCTTTTAAAGGGAAAACAGGGAAGTAACCTCAGTTAATCATTGAGACAGGGGGTCAGAGTCGTTGCCATCCCCCTCTGTGTGCAGGCTTGTCAACTCCTCATGATCTTTCTTTAGGTGTTATCTTGTTCACACAGTTTGCTCTTGAGATTACTGAAGGGGAAGGTAGGGAAGAGATCTGGTCATCTGTTAATTACTTATTCTTCATTTCTACTTCTTTGATCTACGGAAAGAACCAACAGGTTAGGCAAAGTACTGTGCGATCAAAAGATGTGAAAGGTGTACTAGGGCCAGAGATGAGTATAGCATGGGGGTGCCTGGTTTACGGTTAGTGACAAAAGGGTGCCTCCTGTAGTGAGCTCTTTCCTGCAAAGAGCTTTTTCCTACCCAAAGCTGCTTACACTCATAAAAAAATCTATGAGGTAGGTAATAATAACATCCTCATCTAAACAGATGAGACAAGGTAGAGAAAAATGAAGGCAGAGAAAAATGAGGTGACTTGCCCAAATTAAAATGATAGAGCCAGAATTTAAATCTAGGTATTCTGGCTCCAGAGTCTGTGCTCTTAGCAACTGTTATTCTGACTATGCTCCTTTTTTAACAGCAACATCTCAATTATGTGAAATGATGAAGATAAGGTTTTTTCAGATAACTAGGAGTTAATAATTTAAAACTTAAGTAACTTTAATAACTTTATGTAAATTTTTCTGAAATTTACATGCCTTTTCTAAAATAATCCCCTGCCTTAATAACCATAATTTAAATAATTCAGGTTCATTCTTATGAATATGTTATCTTACATTGTGGTTACTCCTCCACCCTTGAATAAAACTGCTGCGTCTTTGAGAGACAAGTCTATCCTTCTCTGACATAAATTGACTTCCTGGATTGTCCTCACATTCATTGAAGACTTTGGATCAGTCTTACTCTCCAACCAAGTAAAACCAATAATTCATTCATCTGCTTCTTCATTCAAGAATATTGTATATATTGAGAAATATATATATTTGGTCTTCATCCCCAGTTCTTGGCACTAGAGCTTCTTAAACGCTTGTTAATTTCCTGAGTGATAGGGGTGATAGGAGAACTTTTGTATACTATTTGGTCTTAGTCCTCAGTTCCAAAAACAAGAGTTTCTAAGATCCTTCAGATCTCTGGAATGATGAACGTCTTTTGTGTGTGTGTGTAATGAGTGTCATTAATACGCCAGTGAGGTGACTCTAGGTGGGCCCTTAGATAGCTTCAGTTGTCAGATAAACCAAATCAGGGAATTTAGAAGGTTGAAACTTTCAGCCCCACCCCTGACCTCATTGGCCTATGATTTAATCAAGCAACCCAATGTAATAGAACCTCACAAAACCCCTAAGTAATGGAGCACAGAGGACTTGCAGGTTGATGAAGACATCCATGTGCCCGTATGCTGGTGCACCCCAAACTCCACAGGGTTAGAAGCTCCTGCGCTGAGGTCCTTTTAGACCTCACCCTATGTACCTCTTCATCTGGCTGTTCTTTTATAATAAAGGATAATATCCTTTATAATATCCTTTGTAATAGTAAGTAAAGTGTTTCTCTGAGTTCTGTGTGCTGTGATAGGAACTCAGGGAAGGTCAAGGAGGCTGAATGAAGCCTATTTCCTACAAACAAGAAACAGGGGGCACAGAGAGGACTTGTAGCCAGGAGGGCCCCGCAGCGTCCTGCTCCATTTCACCACTGCTTGTGACTGGTGCCTGAAGTTGGGCAGTTTTGTGGCACTGAGCCCTTAACCTGTGCAGTGTGTGCTAACTCTGAGGGGTTAGTGTCAGGATTTAATTAAATTATAGGAGATTCAGTTAATGTCCAAAGAGATGTTAAATTGTTTGGTGGGGGGCAGGGGAAACCTCAAGCATTTGGTGTCAAATGTGTTGTGAGCAGTCAGTTTTCTTTTAAATATTTACTTACTACCCTCAAGGTGTCAATCACTGCCTACTGCTGGCATAATTAGCTGAAAGACTTAGACCCTTTCTGGTCACTGAAGATGACAAATAAACAGATAATTACAGTGTATTCAGGACTAGCATTTGGCCAGTATGCATTTGTATGGCTGTACTGATTTTTTTACTGATTTTTCATATCACCCTGGGAAAAAATTTATGTACTATAATGGTGACAAATAATTCCCCAAACACACTTTTTTCTTTCATGCCTCAGAAGCCTTTGCATAGGCTAGCTCTAACTAAAATATAATTTTTTGCCTAGATAACTCCTAATAATTCTTTTTTCCCCTCAGTTTTGTTGAAAAATAATTGATATATATCACTGTGTAAGTTTAAGGCATACAGCATGATGGTTTCATTTACATATATTGTGAAATGATTAAAATAGGTTCAGCTAACACCTAAAGTTCTTAAATCTCAACTCGTACCTCTTCTGATTGAGTACTTTGAAATCATAACCAAGGAAACAGGGGTAGATTTGTCTAACATCTTTGACTGTTATTATTACAACCTACGAATTATTTCAGATTTTTAGCTCTTGAGTACTTTAGTCAATGGCTTCTTTTGTTATTTTAGAATTGTGGTTTGTTTTGAACAATAAAATGTTCAAAACATTAGAACATCTAATTTATGTTATTTTAGTTACACATGGCAATTATTTTAATTCTTTACTCATTTAGTCATAGATGATACATGTTTATCAAGCACCTTCTACATGCCAGGCTTTTTTTTTTTTAAAGGAATTGATGGAGGGACTTCTCTGGTGGCCCAGTGGGTAAGACTCTGTGCTCGCAATGCAGGGGGCGTGGGTTCAATCCCTTGTGGGGGAACTAGATCCCACATGCATGCTACAACTAAGAAGCCTGCAGGCCACAACTAAGACATGGTGCAGCCTAAATAAATAAATATTAGAAAGAAAGAAAGAAAGAAAGAAAGAGAAAGAAAGAAATAAAAGTTGATGGAAACACAAAGGACCTAGAGTAAACAGAGACAGTTTTAAAAGAAAGAATGAAGTTGGAAGACCTAACCTACTTGATTTCAAAACCTTCTACAGGGGGCTTCCCTGGTGGCTCAGTGGTTAAGAATCCGCCTGCCAATGCAGGAGACACGGGTTCGAGCCCTGGTCCGGGAAGATCCCACATGCCGCCGAGCAGCTAAGCCCGTGCACCACAACTACTGAGTCTGCGCTCTAGAGCCCGTGTGCCACAACTACTAAAGCTTGCGCGCCTAGAGCCTGTGCTCCACGACAGGAGAGGCCACTGCAATGAAAAGCCCGCATACCACAACGAAGAGTAGCCCCCCACTCGCCACAACTAGAGAAAGCCCGCACGCAGCAACAAAGACCCAACGCAGCCAAAAATAAAATAAATTTTAAAAAAACTCTACTGTAGAGCTGCAGTAGTTTGGATTGGTGAAAAGATAAAGATCAATGGAACAGAGTAGAGTCCAGAAGTAGATCCATACATGGTGGGTCAATTGATTTTTGACAAAGGTGCTAAAGCAGTTCAATAGGGAAATAAGTCTTTTCAACAAATGGTGCTGGATCAGCTGAATATCCACGTGGAAAAAAAAATGAAAATCAACTCCATCTCACATCATAGGCAAAAATTAACTCAAAATGTGTCAAATCCCAAACTATAAAACTTTTAGAAAATATAAGAGAATATCATTGTAACATTAAGGCTGGCAGCGCTTAGAACGAAAAAAGCACAAATCATAAGCAAAACAAAAATTTGATTACTTGCAATTCATTAAAATAAAAAACTGCTATTTGAAAGACACCATTAATAAAATTAAAAGGCAAGGCACAGATTGTGTGAAAATCCTGCAACACATGTATCAAAGGACTTATATCCAGATCATGTAAAAAAACCTTCCAACTCTGGGGCTTCCCTGGGGGCGCAGTGGTTGAGAATCTGCCTGCCAATGCAGACGACACAGGTTCGGGCCCTGGTCTGGGAGGATCCCACATGCCATGGAGCAACTGGGCCCGTGAGCCACAATTACTGAGCCTGCGCGTCTGGAGCCTGTGCTCCGCAACAACGGGGGCCGCGATAGTGAGAGGCCTGCGCACCGCGATGAGGAGTGACCCCCACTTGCCGCAACTAGAGAAAGCCCATGCACAGAAATGAAGACCCAACGCAGCCATAAATAAATAAATAAATAAATACATTGTGTATTATTTAAAAAAAAAAAAAAAAATGTTGCCCTCTTTAAAAAAAATAATAATAATAATAAAAAAAAAACCTTCCAACTCAATAAGACAAACAAACTCATAAGGAAATGGGCAAAAGAATTGCAGTTACTTCACAACAGAAGATATACTAATGTCAGTAAGCACCTGAAATGATGTTCAACATCATTAGCCATAAGGGAAATGTAAATTAAAACCACAGTGAGATACCACTGCACACCCTTAAGAATGACTAAAATTAAAAAAAAAAAATTCATCATACCAAGTGTTGATGAGGATGTGGAACAACTGGAACTCTCATACATTGCTGGTGTGAGTGTAAAATGGTGCAATCACCTTGGAAAACAGTTTGGCTGTTTCTTAAAAAGTTAAACATATACCTATCATATGTCTAGGTATTTAGCCTATGTCTAGGTATTTAGCCAAGAGAAACAAAAACATCTGCACAAAGACTAGTACACAAATGTTCATAGCAGCTTTATTTGTAATAGCGCAAAATGAGAAATCCAAATGCCTACCAGCAGATAACTGGATAAACAAATAGTGGTAATTCCATACAATGGAATACTACTCAGTAAAAAATTTCCCAGTTGTGATGAAGTGGGAGATTGGAATTGACATATATACACTAATATGTATTAAATGGATAACTAATAAGAACCTGCTGCATTAAAAAATAAATTTCAAAAATTCAAAATTTTTTAAAAATAAAAAATAAAATAAAACAAACACACATACAACTTGTTCATACAAGCAACAAGTATGAATACCAAAATTATTCTGAGTCAAAGAAGCCAGGTAAAAAGGGAACCTAGTGTATGACTGCATTTATTTATTATAATTCAAGAAAATGCAAACTAATCTATATTGACAGAAAGTGGTTGCTGAGGATGGAGTTGGAAGGAGAGGTTGGATTACAAAAGGGCACAAGAGAACTTTTGGGGGTGATATATGGTTGTTACCTTGATTGTGGTGATAGTTTAATGGGTACTGAGATAGACCTAAGAGCCGCCCTCAAAATTCTAACCCCTGAAGTTAGAATTTGAAACCCTAACCCCCAAAGATGATGGTATTAGGAGGTGGGGCCTTTGGGAGGTACTTAAGTCATGAGGGTGGAGCCCTCACCAACAGGATTGGTGCTCTCATAAAAGAAACCTCAGAGAGCTTCCTCATCCCTATAATCTTATGATTACACAGCTTGAAGGGGTCAGCCATAAACCTGGAAGAGAGCGGTCCCTTGGCCTTGGACTGTCCAGAACTCCAGAACTGTGAAAAATACATTTTTGTTGTTAATAAGCTACCCAGTCTGTGGTATTTTGTTATGGCCCAAAAAGACTAAGACAATGAGGGTACATGTGTCAAAACAAAGCAAACCAAAATTTCCCAGTTTTATCTATGTACAATGTAGTATTCTTAAGTTAAATATAACTTTTTTTAATGGGGATAATAGTTATATATTCAGACTGTTTTAGGGATTCATTGAATATGTCAAACACTTTATCCTACTACCTGGTTTGATACTTAGTTTGATGCCACTGAAACAGATATCAAACTTCAACCTCTCTACTAAGCTTTTCACTCAGAGTGTAGGGGTAAATGAATTTTTAAATATTTAGGCAATTAGTAGGATTTGGCAATTAGTGTCACTGGGTAAACTCAATAAAGTTATTACCAAGGCAAAAAATACACATAAAGGAAGAAGAACTTGGCTCAAAAAAATTATTTTTAATTAATTTATTTATTTTTATTTTTGGCTGTGTTGGGTCTTCGCTTTCTCCAGTTGTGGTGAGCAGGGGCTACTCTTTGTTGCGGTGCACAGGCTTCTCACTGCAGTGGCTTCTCTTGTTGTGAAGCATGGGCTCTAGGCGTGGGGGCTTCAGTAGTTGTGGCTCATGGGCTCAGTAGTTGTGGTATGCAGGCTCAGTAGTTGTGGCACACGGGCTTAGTTGCTCCGCGGCATGTGGGATCTTCCCGGACCAGGGCTCAAACCCGTGTCCCCTGCATTGACAGGAGGATTCCTAACCACTGCGCCACCAGGGAAGATCCTTCACTGTATTTTTAACTTAGTAATTCATTAGAGGCTGGATCATCTATTTTCCTTGGGAAGTAAGTTAGTATAAACTAATGTATAGAACAACAAGAAATTACTAGGAAGTTAAAAACCACTTCTGAAAGCTTTAGTTCTCCAATGTAAAATAAAGGAACTAAACAGGATGATCACTTATGTACTGCCCAGCTATAAATATTAATCACTCCATTCATTAATTTCTCATTTATTTTTCCTTGCATTGTCATACCACTGTCTCCCGGTTTACCTCCTACCTCTCTGCTTGTCTTTTCTCTCCTGCTGGTTCAAGTTCATCAGGTGTGGATTTTCCTTAAGGTTTCTGTCTTATCCCTTTCCCCTCCTCTGTGTATAAGCCACAAATTAAGATCTCCACCTTCAAACTTCCTACTTCAACAGTTCCTAGGCAAGAATAAATGATTAAAAGTGCCACGATGGGGCTTCCCTGGTAGCGCAGTGGTTGAGAGTCTGCCTGCCGTTGCAGGGGACACGGGTTCGTGCCCCAGTCCGGGAAGATCCCACAGGCCGCGGAGCGGCTAGGCCCGTGAGCCATGGCCACTGAGCCTGCGCGTCCGGAGCCTGTGCTCCGCAACGGGAGAGGCCACAACAGTGAGAGGCCCGCGTACCAAAAA
>NW_006774564.1:2922143-2930877 GCF_000442215.2 Lipotes vexillifer | reverse complement strand
CAAAAAAAAAAAAAAAAAAAAAAAAAAAAAAGTGCCATGATGAGCAGTCAAATAGGATGGAGAATGAAAAACGTCACTGGATTTTGGCAATTAGGATAACACTAAGTGAGCCATCCAAGGTTTTGAGTAGGGAGTGCTGCACTTTTGGAACGATGACTCTGGCAACACTGTGAAGAATGCATTGGAGCCAGAGAATGTTATGAATATTAGCATCTTAAAGTGACTTTGGGGTCATAGATGTAACCCTTGGATTTAAATGTCATTAAATTCCTAATGTTTCATCTTGGCATTCCAGGCACTTAGGGGGCCCAATTCCTCTCTAGTCATTACTCTCCCATAAGCATATTTCCTGGCTCCTGTCAACCAGACTATTTACCCTCTAACAAGCTTGATCTTCCATTCTTCTATATATACTCAGGCTGCTGTCAATAAAACTGCCCAGTCCATGAATACCTGCAGAAACTTCAGTGCCTTTTGTAGCCTTCTCTTAGCTCCCAAACACCATGAATCTTCTCTAGGATAACAGTAGCTTTTGAGAGATGAGACCAATTCTGACTCATTCTCGCACCCACCACCTTCTTCCACCTCTTCTATCCTCATTCACTCAGAGTGCATCCGCAGAATGGAAGTACTCGAGTAGGGAGGAAAGAAGTCATGTAACAAATGGCACTACAGGTACAGTAGCTCTTTTAATGCTAAAATGCTTTTTTAACAGCCAAGCAAGACGTTATCCCCTTTCTGTTGAATAAATTTAGGCTCAAATAATAAGATCTCCAGTCGGACACTACAGCCTAGCGGAGGACAGAAAGACTTTGCATTGCAATCACATGAAGGTGTGAGATCCTATCAGCCCTCCAGAGAATACGAAAACTGTGAACTCAGGAGACTCGGTTACTCCACAGGAGTCAAGAGTCACGAATTTGCAAGCACACAGCCATGCGAACGCCTTCCTGCTCGGCTTCCCACAGGAGAAACCGGGGCCGCAGTCCAAACATTAAAACATACAAATTGGACCTAAAACCCCACCCCGGTCCCCAAATTCCGAGCACAAACATCCTAAGAGTTAGGCAGCTGAGGCCAGCGCCGCGACCACAGCGTGCACAGAACGCGCGGAACTAGGAAGAGGAAGGGCCAGCCCACCTGGGCGTCTCTGATTGGCCGCCGGCTAAGCTTGGAACTCTGGGGCGTGTGCCGTCACATCCGCCAGGGCCGCCATCTTGTTCCCAGGGGCAGTTGGCGGAAGATATCGCGCTCCCAGGCCGCCGGCTAGTTTTCTGCTTGGATTTCTCGCGGCTCGCGATTCGGCCTCTGCTCTCGACCCGGGGTCCATTAGTCGGTGTCCCGGTTGCCCTCCCTCACCCGGCTGGGGCACAGCGAGGAGGCCCCATCTTCCGACGGCGTTCCATGGAGTAGGGTCCCGGACCGTTGTCCCGAAGAGCGAGATTGAGCTTGGCCCCCTCCCCCTCCCTTCTCCCTCCCTCCTTCCTTCCGCCGCAACATGGCTAACAACAGCCCCGCGCTGACAGGCAACTCGCAGCCGCAGCACCAGGCGGCCGCAGCCGCGGCCCAGCAGCAGCAGCAGTGCGGCGGCGGTGGCGCTACCAAGCCAGCAGTCTCGGGCAAGCAGGGCAATGTGCTGCCGCTGTGGGGCAACGAAAAGACTATGAATCTCAACCCCATGATCTTGACCAATATCCTGTCGTCGCCTTACTTCAAAGTGCAGCTCTATGAGCTCAAGACCTACCACGAGGTGGTGGACGAGATCTACTTTAAGGTACGAAGCGTCTGGACCTGGGAGGTGGGGACTAAGTTGCGAGGAGGGGGTACGGAGGAAACGGGCGGAGGCGGCCCCCGAGGTCTGATCATTTGTAGGTGGGGGAGGGTTGGGCGGAGGGGGAAGCTGTGGCCAGTAGTCCGCCAGGGAGGGGTCAAACTGGGGCCGCCCTCTCATTTCCTTTTCAGATTTTTAGGGCCGGGAGAGCCCGCCGCCATTGATCTCTCCTCCCCCAATCTCCAGCCCGCCCCTGGGGGGGGAGTTGGACGGGAGGAGTGGGGGAGAGGAGAAACGGATAACTGAAGTCTCTCCAGTTTACAGCTTTAAATTTATTTATTTTGACGTGGATCTACTCGGCGCCAACTTGTTGGTGCTTCTCCCGCTCACCCCGGGCCAGGGCGTGTATTGACTTCAGTGTTGGCCTCGTGTTTTTGGTATTCACTATCCGATCCAGACAGGGAAGTGGTCAGTGCGTTTGTCGGGTGGGGTGGGAGGGTTGAGGGTGGAGAGGTGCAAGTGGAAAAAGATGTACCGAAGGCCTGGAAATTTTCGCAGCAGGAAGTCAGGAGTAAGTGGTCTCAGTCACCTGTGCATTGGGCTTATTTAGAATTATCTGGGCCCTGGGCTTCTGCGGCAGGGTCGGTGCTGGCTTGGCTGTGCTGGGGAGCTCACCTGGCGCCTCCTCACTGCACTCTTGTCTCAGTTCTTGTTTCGTTAGCAGGATTGACTCAGTCTTGCAGCGAGGCTCGGAGCAGCCCAGGGTCGCAGGTAGAGGTATGCATTATTAATCATGCTCAATCGCCATAAATGCATTTCCCTGGTTAAATGAACAGCTAATTAGATTTTTTTTTTTTTTTTTTGGCCACTGGTTTTGGTCTTTTCCTCACGAATTTGGTAGGTTTTCTCCACTTACTTGCAAATTATGTAGTTTTAAAAATATATTCCAGGCCTCCTAAAGTAAATGTATAATTTAAAGGATATTAATAAGTCTTAACAATCTTTAAATATTTAAACTAGGACATCTGATATAATGCAATCCATTTTGCCTGTATTGACTCTTAAAAACACTTGACAGACCACATAAAGTATTTTCCGTGACCTGAATATATCTGTAGAGGTGTTAAGGAAATTTTCTTTATTTGCTTTTAGGTTTTGTTTTGTCCACCTTTTCCCCAGTTAAGGCCTACTGAGGGATTTTGAGATAATAGTTTTGATAGAAGATCTTATTTTGAGAATACAGTTCAACTTTGGGTATATAAAGTAAACTGAAATTTTGGTGTTCTCTTACAAGAGTATTGTAAGTAATTGTAATACTGTGAACTAGTTTTTTTAAAAGGTAAGGCCTTTGTCAGAATGGATACAATATGGCGAATATTTAACCCTTAGCTTTGTTTATGTAGTAAACTTCAATCAGTTGAAAATAGGGTTCCTGCTCTTTCTGTGGCAGGTTCTGTTTAATAACGTAGGCAGGTGTTAATGCGATAGAGGAAAAGCTTGTTTTCAAATTTCCCATACTGTGTTTTGAAACACTTAAGATTCTACTACAAATTACTTAGATTTAGTTATAAAACTAAAGACTCGGGTTTTGTTGTCCATATCAAATAATCATTGAAATGTGTAGGCTTCCAATTTTGTAACTCGATTTTGTAAGGCATCCACCCCTTTGGTTAGCCTTTAAGGAATTGAAACATCTTTTTTACAGCAAGCTGGGGGAAGAAGATGAAACAGTAAAGCAGTGCAGTAGTCCACTGAACAAAATAGTGTAGTGCTTACATTTAAATGCATGCTTTCCTGTCTGAAGCCACTGAAAAAGACTATGGCGTGTAATCACGGGTGGGTGGAAATAAGATTTTAGAAATACATAATGAACGAACAGGATTTCATTTTTGTTGTTTCAAGTTGAGAAACAAATATAGATCTTATCTCTCTAAAATACCTTTGTCATATCTGTTGTAGAGCTAATATTCTTTCTTTGCTGTTTTTAGGTGAAGTATGTGGTTTTTATAGGGTGCCCCACCTTAGCAAAGACCTGTATTTTTGAGTAAACATAACAAGTCACGGTTTCTCAGTTTTTGATACAGTTTATATTCTGGGAAAAAATTGAATTAGTTCCTATAATTAGGCTGAAAATAAAGTATACAGTAACAAGAATGACATACGTGTAGGTATGGCCTTTGTAATTTCATCTTCAGTCAGGAATGAACATAATGCCTGATTGTGGTTTTTAAAAAAATGTGTGAATAAAATTCCATGATTTTGCATCAGAAGTAATTTCTGTTACTGTTTTAGCATGCTTTTTTCAAGTTTCTTCCTTATTTTATAATGTGGAATTTTAAATCACCATAAAATTGAAATATTAAGCTTATTTGAAAGGTTTTTTTGGAATAAATACTTAAACTTTGTTAATACTTTTTGCTTTAAGTTGGAGCATTAAATCCATTTTAAAATGAGAATTATTTTTTAAGCAGTTCATAATAAAATACAAAATTGATTATTAATTTTTTTTTTACAAGTGTATGAGACTAGACATTTCCTGTCTCCACATGTATCTGCTCTCTACAAAGCTACTTTAATGGGATTTCTGCTGTAAACCTGTTGAGGTTTTGTTAAACCCTAGTAGCTTTATTGATGCAGTTTTCAAAGATGGTTTACATACTTAATGTGTGTAAACAAAATATATACATCATGTCAAAATACCCAACTTCCAGACTTTTAGAAGAGCTGCTCTATTATGGATTGGGGTTTACTCGAATCATACTGTTTAAAAAAATTCGAAGTATGAATGTTTGTTGTGTTTCTCTTTTCTGTTTTCAGGTCACACATGTTGAACCATGGGAGAAAGGAAGCAGGAAAACAGCTGGCCAAACAGGGATGTGCGGAGGGGTAAGTAGAAGTACGTGCATTTTTCAGTTTTTCTGTGTCTGATAACTAAGTTTATGTTCAGAAAAATGAAAGTCTTTCAGTTTCATACCAAATTACAATCAGTTTTGTGTTTTAAAAAAATCTAAATTCAAGTGTTCCGTGGGGTTAGAAAAACATTTTTTTATGCTCTGTTTTCAGTTTTGGATTATATCTTGTTACTAATACCTAACAGGATTAATCAATTGGTTCTAAGTATCTTTGTTAATTATTTTACAACTTTTTCTTAATTCCTTTCCTTAAAGGTTCGAGGCGTTGGGACAGGAGGAATTGTTTCTACAGCTTTTTGCCTGTTATACAAATTATTTACTCTGAAGTTAACTCGCAAGCAAGTGATGGGTCTTATAACACACACAGACTCTCCATATATTAGAGCCCTTGGATTTATGTATATAAGGTGAGCCTGCATTTCTCTACATTTTCAATAAATATCTCATTTTAATTGACCTAAGCTTAATCACTCTTTAATAATTCTAGGTACACACAGCCCCCTACAGATCTATGGGATTGGTTTGAATCCTTCCTTGATGATGAAGAGGTATGTCAACAAGGGTAATAGTTAGTTTTCTTCTGATTACTCTCATTTTTTAATAATCTTTTATATATTGGCGGTTTAACATCTTCCAGAATTTTCTGTGCTTAAATTTATTTCACTCACATACTTTTGGAATTAATGTCCTATTATTAAGATTGGGGTGGATTTTATATGTCTTAGGTTAAACTTCTTAAGTTTGATTCTCACATTTCAAAATTGTTTATATGTATTTTGGTAACTATTAAAAATTTCCTCTTCCTAATTGTGTTCTGTGTGTTGTACTGATCTTGACTTGTACAGTTGATAGTGAGTTTTTAAAATTGGCCATGCCCAAGATTGAGATGGTAAGACATGCACATAGAAATATTAATTATTGGGTTTTTTTCTGGAACTTTTCAGTTCTTTATCCTGTAACTTCTTCCAAACATTAATACTCCCACTTGCATAGGAATGCAGAATTGAGGAGCTGGGTGGAACTTAAATAGGCTGAGGGTTTAGACAATTTGTTTGAGGTGATCAAAATATTTCAATTCCAGCTTTCTAACTCTTTTATACTATACATTTTTATAAAGTTAGAAGAAAACCTTCTCTTTAATAGTTTAGAATTTTTTTAAATTATGAAACTAGCTTGCCATTCAAGCTTAATAAGGTTGAGCATGTTACATATGTTCAGAAAGTTACGTTAGAAAACATTACTGTGTCAGATTTAAACCATACATGTATTAAAGTCCAAGATCTCAAAAGGATCTTAGCAATGAGCACTGTTGTCCATATATCAATCCCCACCACTACTTTATGTTTTAAGGTTCATAAAGTAAACTGAGTGGTGTTTTAGTCGACCTGTTTAAAACGTTTATCCAAAGAATTGGTTGAATTAAAGGATAGTTCTAATGGAAATCTTTCTAGTGTGTTTTTATTATTACATGCATAGCTAAAAAAATCTCACTCATGTAGACATGGAGAATTCTTCTCTGCATTTTTTTGGCCTATTTACGGGCTGTTTAATATCTCAGAAGAGGCCAAAAGTGTGTTAGGTGATAAATCACAATCTATAGAGTTTTTTCTTTTTAGGTGAGATTTTGCAGGCTGAGGCGCTTTTCCCTTCTATATTTAAAAAGCATGTCCCGCTTCATAATTGGTATTAGGCTTGTTTCTGAATGCTTCTGTTTAATCTGTTTTTTATTGTGTTTACAAACCTGAGGCTCTCTGTTTAAGCTAACTTATTGTTTTCTTCCTTAGATATCTGCAGCGATTATATTTGGAAATACTGTATATCTGAACACTTAAATGTGTGTGAGTGCAAGCAGTTTTACCTTTAGCTCTTGTTTTCCTGTTTAGATAACAAATCTCACTTTCCTTGTGTGCTTGCACTATAGGTTTGGGACTGACAATAGCTGACTAACATGTCCTGAGCTGTGAGAGGGCATAGCAAGAAGGCCTTCATGCGGTAATGACCCTTTTCAGAGACAATGGTCATCATGGATTATGCGTTTCCAATTATTTGTTCATTTATTTATTTTCTACATAACTCTAAATTAGAAACCTCACTGCTTCATGGCAGTTGGTTTGCTATTGCTTCCAGTTTTATTAGGGCTTCATTTTATATTAGAGCTGTTAAAAGATAATCTTTAGACAGGAATTGTTTGAAGCAGTTCATATGTAGCTAGGTTACACTGCTAGGAATGATGTGTGCAAACGTGTCCACAGAAATAAAGTATATACTTAGTAGGTATGTGGAATGTAAATTGTTGATTGTTCCAAATAGTTTAGTAATGTAGGGGGGTGTTTCATATTCTTGTTAACTGAGTGAAGTCACTTCTCTTTCTGTCCATGAGGCTGCAGGGTTTGTTCTCACCTGCATGCACACACTAAGCCCAGATATTTCTGTGTATCATTCATTACCAGATTAGAAAGGTACACAAATTGAAATTTTTCTGTTAGAATTTTTTTGTATTTGAGATTCCAAAGATGGTTATATTTTTATAGTATTCTTGTGTTTATTGAGATAATTTTTTTTGACGGCCAGGGTATCTTTTGTGTTTCTGTAGGACCTAGATGTGAAGGCTGGTGGAGGCTGTGTAATGACCATTGGAGAAATGCTACGGTCTTTTCTCACAAAACTGGAGTGGTTTTCCACCTTGTTTCCAAGAATTCCGGTTCCAGTTCAGAAGAATATTGATCAACAGATTAAAACCCGACCGAGAAAAATCAAGAAAGATGGAAAGGAAAGCGCTGAGGAAATAGACAGACATGTTGAACGCAGGCGTTCAAGGTGATGTGACTCTTGAGTTACACTTATTTTTAAAATATGCTTTACACAAAGGTTCTATTTATCACCTTTTCCCCACTTTCTGCCTTCAGGGCATTTTCCACAAAATTATGCATCTGTAAATGAGAGCAGGCAAATATTTTGCTTTAATTATTCTTGACATGTAACACTGATGGAAGTTAAATTTTTATGGTATGTTTTATTCATTCAAGTTTTTTTCTCCCCCTCCCCCACTTTCCTAAATATTAGGTCTCCAAGGAGATCGCTGAGTCCACGGAGGTCCCCAAGAAGATCCAGAAGTAGAAGCCATCATCGGGAGGGCCATGGGTCTTCTAGTTTTGACCGAGAATTAGAAAGAGAGAAAGAACGCCAGCGACTAGAGCGTGAAGCCAAAGAAAGGGAAAAAGAAAGGCGAAGATCCCGAAGTATTGATCGGGGGCTAGAACGCAGGCATAGCAGGAGAAGGGAAAGACATAGAAGCCGTAGTCGAAGTCGTGATAGGAAAGGGGATAGAAGGGACAGGGATCGGGAAAGAGAGAAAGAAAATGAGAGAGGTAGAAGACGAGATCGTGACTATGATAAGGAAAGAGGTAATGACCGAGAAAAGGAGAGATCAAGAGAACGATCCAAGGAACGGAGAAGTAGGGGTGAGGTAGAAGAAAAGAAATATAAAGAAGACAAAGATGATAGGCGGCATAGAGATGACAAAAAAGATTCCAAGAAAGAGAAAAAACATAGTAGAAGTAGAAGCAGAGAAAGAAAACATAGAAGTAGGAGTAGAAGTAGAAATGCAGGGAAACGAAGTAGAAGTAGGAGCAAAGAGAAATCAAGTAAACATAAAAATGAAAGTAAAGAAAAATCAAATAAACGGAGTAGAAGTGGCAGTCAAGGAAGAACTGACAGCGTTGACAAATCAAGAAAACGGGAACATAGCCCCAGCAAAGAAAAATCTAGGAAGCGTAGCAGAAGCAAAGAACGTTCCCACAGACGAGATCACAGTGATAGTAAGGACCAGTCTGACAAACATGATCCCCGAAGGAGCCAAAGCATAGAACCAGAGAGCCAAGAAAAACAACATAAAAACAAAGAGGAGACTGTGTGAAAATTTTTTGTAAAAGTGGATCACATTGAATCCTATAAATGTTGGGTTAAATCTGCTTTTTTTTCCCTCCCAAGTTGAGATTGTGCGGTAGTTACACACTCAAGCTCCCTGTAGGCTGCATTTTCATTTCCTCTT
>NW_006774564.1:2911061-2922133 GCF_000442215.2 Lipotes vexillifer | reverse complement strand
TGTAGGGAAGTGCCTTTGTAATCCCATTTATTGCATTGATGTTTTCACCCGACTGTTGAGTTTGATACATGATGCACAGATTGTTCTTGCATTTTATTGTTTGTTTTTGAGATGTACAGTCTGTACATATGTCCTGAAAATGTTTTAATTCTGTTGGCATGGTTGCCATGTTGGTTAAATTTGTATAAGGCAATAAAATGCCACTAATTCTATTTTTGTTTTGTAGGTGTGGGATTATGGTTTGTGTACTGAAGTTAGCATGACTGTGCTTTTCGTAATAGAATGCTAAAAACTATGAAAATGGATCTTGGATGTCTATTATAGGAGAATTTCATGCTTTCAGTGTACATGAAGGCAGCAGTTGTAGGATTAACATTCTTGTCCACTGTATATTATCTTGGAAGGCTCTTGTTAATATGTTAAACCTAATATTCTCCACAATTAACTAGAGAGAATTTAGGAGAAGTTAGTTTCTGATGCAGAGTTTTCAATTAGGCTGTGATTTGATCAAAAGTCCTTTTAGCATTCTACCTCAAAGGGACACTATTAGTATGCCTAAAATTTATTCACTTAGTTTTCCTTTTTTATTTGAAAAAATACATGACATGTAATCTTTTTCTTGAATTTTTCAGAGTTTAAAGTACTATATAAAAGGAGAAATTAATGTTTAAAGCCTAGCATTCTTGCAGCAACCCTATACTAACGTGAAATTGGGAGAGGGTGGGGCAGATGAGTAGAGAAATAGATGTAAGCCTCAAGCTTCCAAAGCATTTTTATAAATGGAAAATACTTAAATTATGAAACAGCTTGATATAGTGTCCTTTTTTTAAATTCAAAACTTTTTTTTATTGATAATGAAGATTGCTGTTTGAGTTTTTAAACTTAATCTAGAACAGAGAAGTATTAAAAGTAATGCTATGCTGCATTATTTAAGATAATCAGCAAATTATTTGATAGATTGTTCTTATGACTTGTATTCTGATTACAGAGAAGGATCATGAGTGTGGAATAAATACTGGATTAAATCCTTTATCCTGGGTGTCGGCTTTCCCCCATTTGTTAACATTTATAAGGTATTTTTACTGTGGAAATAGAATGTTAGTAGAGTCACACTTTGTGTAGAGGGATATCTTAGCGCCCAGATGACAAGTGAATTTTAAATGTGTAGATAGAATTGGATGTATGTGATAGCCAGTAATCCTTACAGTTCTTAATGGCAGTTCCCTTTGTCCTTGGGTGTTATGTGTGTCACTAGGTTGTTCCTTGGATTGGATGATTACTTAGTTTCATATCAGAGGTCCTTATTGAGGGACTTTGCACTTGGATTACATATTAGAATAATTTAAAATTTGGACTTGAAGGAACTTTTAAAAGATAACTCGTCCATTTCTTTTTAGAACAGAGAAATAGAGGTCCAAAGTGATTTGTTCAGTCATTGCTAGGACTAAAAGTGAGTCTTCCTCGCAGTGTATACCATAATGACATTTTTTTTTTATCTCACTGTTCATATTGTCCAACTGATGGGCACCCAGAAGCCACCTTGCAAAAAGTGTTAAATGGAACAAAGGAGTACATTTGGAAAAGTCCTTCATATGTGGGCTTAACATTTGTACCTACCTAACTCCAGAAAAATCTCATTAAATGAAGGAATTCTATGAAAATGCTATGTTTTTTCTTTTAAGAGTAGAATATTCAGTCATCTTCTAAATAGCATCAAGCGAATTAACACTGCACATGTAGAAATTAGAAACTGTTCCTGAGTGATGAAAGCCAATAGATTTATCTTTGAAAATTTTAGCATACCTAAATGGATGGTGCTACTCCTTTGAATATAGTTCTACCTGAAATATAATTGAGTGGTGTGTTTTGGTAAAAAGTGGAAACTATTTTAAATAGAAGCGAAAATATCACACAGCATTTGATTTCCTATGATTTTTTTTTTAAGTTTGCTTTTGAGGAGCATTTTGGTATATAGAACATGTAAATACTACTACTTAATGCCGGATATATGCATGACTTAATTTGGAGAGTAGCTTTCTAAAAGACTGCAAAAACAAGTGGCTCTGAAAGGTGTCTCAGGATTGTTTCGTGCAATCTGAGAAAACTTAAAAAGCTTTTGATAGTTTAACTAGCAGCCTCCATCCAGTTTTCTCAACTTATTAAAATGATTTCACCTTTCCATGTATCAGTATGTTTCATCTGTGTTCTAATGTTCAATTTGCAATTAAATCCTATACATGAGCTAGTATATTATCAGTCTTGAGATTTAAATACAAAATTTGCATTTTAATACTCCCCAATTTATAATCTATTAGTTGGATTTAGTTCTTCTAAGGTAGTGGTTCTTAACCTGAGTTATAGGCCCCTATTTAGGAATCTAATGAAAGCTACAGATTTTTCAATCTGTGATTAGGTATTTTGTAGTTAGGAATAAACAGCAAATTTGGGACCTGAGAGTGTCCCAAAGGCAATAGCTACTGGGGTGTTTTTTACTTGAAAGACAAAGTGGGAGGGAAAAAAAGCTAATGGCATTCACTTAATTCCCTTCCCCCTGAAAGTTATTCTTTATGAATAGAAGTAGTTTTTGATTTGAACAGTTGGAGATGAGGCCCAGACACTGGCAGTTTATAAGTTTTTCAGCTGATTTCCAGTGTGCAGCCTCGATATAAACACTGACTAGTTGGTCAGTTCTCATTGATTATATTGTTCAGCTGGTGGACTTTAAGTTGGTTCTGGTCCTGATCTGATTCTATCATCTTGTTAATGGATTCAGCCTTGAATGGCTAGCCCAATGACAGCATCTAAGGTAGAGCTGAAATTATAGGGAAGGAACACTTCCTGATAGTCTCTGAAATTCATCATATCCTGTGAGATCTCCTTGAACCCTGCAAATAGTTCTAAAGTGGCATTTTTCACTTTAGGATCATCGGCCATCAACATTTGTCAACTGTAGGACACATGACAGCATGAATACAATCAACTGGAAATCTTTACCATTGTAGCTGACTTGAAATCCATTCTGTTTCTCAGAGCATTGATAGTTGAATTTCTATTACATAATCATGATCCATAATGTATTGCACAGGTAAAATGTATTCAGGTTTGGGGGGGGGGGGGGTTTTTTCAGCCTCCTGGAAATGGGGGGGGGGGGTGTCTTTTCAGCCTACTGGAAAAATGAGTTATACTTGTTCAAGATAAACAGCTGACCTTTTTTGCATTTCATGTAACATATAAGCCATGACGTTTTATTACAAGAATCAGGAAAAGTAGGGAATTCCCTGGCAATCCAGCGGTTAGGACTCCTTGCTCTCACTGCCGAAGGCCTGTGGTCAATCCCTGGTCAGGGAACTAAAATCCCACAAGCCGCGTGGTGCGGCCAAAAAAAAAAAAAAGAATCAGGAAAATCCTCATGTAAGCTTCCCTGATCTGCAAGCACCTAAAGTCCGCAAATCTATAAAGCTTGTTTTCCTTTGTCAGTACTTTTTCTAGCCATTCTGAAGCCGAATTATTTCTCTATTGAGTCAGTGGATTTAGCCACCACCCACAAATAAATTCCTAACATTTTGAATAAACTAAGTGAAAACAGAAAATGACAGTGCTTGCCGGCAAGAGAAGTACTCTTGCCCTCCTTCCCTCCTATTTAGAAATTCTGAAATCACCAGTGTCCTTGATATTCAATAGTACCAAAAGAGGAAATTTCTTAGATGCTGGACTCATCTAAGCCAATCCAAGTACTGATCCAGTGAACATTTCTTCTGGAATGAAGTGCTCTGTCTCTGACCCCTGTTCTGGGAAATTGCATTATACTGAGCCTTGTGTAGGGACCACCACTGATTTGTGGATGTGCCGGTTATCTATTTCTTGGCTCCTAAGTCCACCCTTCATTGCTCTGCTTTGTGATACAGGAGCTGAGCCCTTTAAATATTTCTCTTGCTTGCTGGCAAGTTTTGTTAAGCTTGTCAGAAGATGCTGAAGGGATGCTGCAGAAGAAAGGAGCTTCTCTTCCTGGTTCTTGTGTGTTTTCTTTTTGGTGTGTTTTCTTTATTGCTTTTGCAGTGTGTAGGGGCCAGTGGCATGTAGACACCCAGTGGCACCTCAAAAGAGGGTGTTTCCCAGCAGGTCCACTGGTCCCCCTGCCGGCTTCCCAGCATGTCTTGGTGCACCAGCTGGCAACTTCCCAATAAGTCTTGGCACACCCAGTGGGGTGCCTTCCTAACTAGTTTTGTTGACAACGCCCTCCTCTCCAGCCCTGGGCTTCAGTGGGTCGCAGCCACACCCTCTCCAACAAAATCTGAATCTCAGCCTTGCAATGGAAACTGAAAAATTGGCTCCTTCGTTGGGTCCTCTGCTTCAGTCCTAGAGGTAGTGGCTGCTCCTATAGCCGCTATTTCTGTATTCTTAAGAGCTTTCTTTACCCTTAGTAATTAATCCCCTGTTGCTGGTTAGTAATTCTTTATATAAAATTTTCCTTGTTCAAATTACTGTGTGTTTTCTGTATCCCCCCTGACTGATACAGTGGATTAAGATACCAGTCATAAGGGAGCCACTTCATTAGTTTGGTTGATAACTCCTGATGTAGTCCGGTATAAAGGACTCAACCCAGTAAATTTGTTGAGAATTATGTAAGTGAATCAGACTGGCCCCTTCTAGAATTTTGACTGAGAGCTAAGAATTGTCCAGTCCTTAGAAGAATGGACAAGACTTGTATAGCTGTGATATGAAGAGGCTCATGTGAAAGAGATACCACGATAAATAACTACCCTGAAGCTGCCTCGCTTCTTGCTGGCTTTCTAGTGTTTTTTGTTTTCCAGTATGGTCAATGGGTATTCTTGCAATTCCTCTGTTTCCCATAAGATAGCCTGAGTTTCTCTTCCTTGGAACCATGAGCCTAACTCTAGTTTGTTCTATTGTAACCACCAGGGATCCCTGATCAGTGAAGGTCTTCCTGTCAATTTCCTTGACATTTAATTCTTATCTGTCTGCACTCGGCACCAGTAAGAAAATGTCACCTACTTGATTGGACTTGGCAAGGAAGTCAAAAAAGAAGTCCTAGGTACAATTCCTTTTCCTTGGTAGAAATGGTCTCCCCAAAAGCAAAAGGGGAAGGTACAGGTATAGTGGAAGGATGGAGTATGAATGAGGACAACCGTAAATCTCATAGTGTCCAGTCTTTTCCTGGACAATCAAGTCTACTCTGTATTCCTTCTATATCACTAAACAATTCTTTTTATTTCCCCTACAATGGGTATTTCAAATCTTCACTAGTTTCTTAAGTCCCCTACTCCACCTTCATACTCATACTCGCTTCACATAGAGACTATCAAGTGGAAAGTCCCTATACTTGCTGCCTTCTCTTCCCCAAACTATAAGATTAGCTGCAGTCACATCTATCCCATTTTCCTCCTTACTTCTCTCTCTTTATCCTTCTGTTAAATGTCGCAAATTCTGCCCTAAGCTTATGCCTTATGCCTATACCTTATTCGTTCATTCATGTGGCAGAGACTGCCCACTGTTAAGTCTCCATTCTTCCCTTCTTCCATAGCAATAGAATTTTTTGACTGTGTATGCCTTCTTTTTTTTTCCTTTCAGCTCAGTTGACATAGCCATGAGACCAACTTCTGACCAACAGGATGTAAGTGGCAGAAGGAACCTTTCTTAAGAGCTTACTGGAATATAGTTCATCTTTTCCCTCTCACCTTACTGAATTCTGCTGCTTAGAAATTTGATATGATACCTGGAGCTTTATCTTGGATCAATAAAAAGAAGGCCTCATTCTAGAGATGACCAATGAAAGAATTGAAAGGAGCCTGGGTCTCTGACTCCATGGACTCGAATTGCCATACACTCCTGGATGCTCTGCTCTAATACTTTATATCAGAAAGAAACTTCTGTTTAAGCCACTTTCTTTATAGGTTTTCTGTCACTCTCAGCGAAACAGATCCTAGCGTTACAGATTTGAAATCTGGAATTGTATACTAAGTAACAAAAACTAAAATATTTAACGTTAGCTTAGTAAAGGAGGTTAGATGTCAAGAAACATGGACACAGGTATTGTGGGTTATCCTAACATTTTCTCTCTCATTCCAACCCCTTGTTTTTATCTTTCTTTTTTTAACCTTTTTTAAAACATTTATTTATTTTTGGCTGAGTTGGGTCTTCGTTGCTGCGCGTGGGCTTTCTCTAGTTGCGGTGAGTGGCGGCTGCTCTTCATTGCGGTGCGCGGGCTTCTCATCGCGGTGGCTGCTCTTGTTGCCGAGCACGGGCTCTAGGCGCGCGGGCTTCAGTAGTTGTGGCTCACAGGCTCCAGAGTGCAGGCTCAGTAGTTGTGGCGCACGCGCTTAGTTGCTCCACGGCATGTGGGATCTTCCCGGACCAGGGATCAAACCTGTGACACCTGCATTGGCAGGAACCTTTGCCTACCCTAAAATCTTGCAGATTTTCTCCTTAGTCTCCTTCTCGAAGTTTTCTAGTCTTAGCTTTTTTGTGTGTGTGGTACGCGGGCCTCTCACTGTTGTGGCCTCTCCCGTTGCAGAGCACAGGCTCCGGACGCGCAGGCTCAGCAGCCATGGCTCACGGGCCCAGCCACTCCGCGGCATGTGGGATCTTCCCGGACCAGGGCACGAACCCATGTCCCCTGCATTGGCAGGCGGACTCTCAACCACTGCGCCACCAGGGAAGCCCCCAGGGACGTTCTTGTCTTTTATTTTTCAGCCCTTCTCTTGGACTTTGGATGATTGACTAATCTTGATTTTCCTAGTATTACCCCATTAGTACACTAAGAATGTTTAAACAGACTCACTCTTATTATTATTTTTTTAATTTTAAACTTGATTTTATTTATTTATTTATTTATTGGCCACGCCGTGCAGTTTGCAGGATCTTAGTTCCCCAACCAGGGATTGAACTTGGTCCCAGCAGTGAAAGCACTGATTCCTAACCACTGGACAACCAGGGAATTCCCTAAACAGACTCACTCTTATAACTGCTTCACCTCTTCATCGTCTTAGCTCCGTACCCCTCAGGACCAAAACTCAAGCATTTACTGCTTTGTGGAGTCCCATTCCTGAAAAGAGAACTTCAGACAGTTGGTAAGCTTAGTAATTCAAAATTTTTAAGTAAATTTATATTACAAAACAACTGCTTTATATGCATTGTTTCTCCATGGAACCTGTTTGACAACAACTAAGAAGTTGACATTAGCCAGAAATCAGTTGCTAACATAAAATCATTGTATTTCCAGATCATTGTTTCTCCCTATTCCCTGAACCTCCCAGCTCCTCTAAAGTTCATGTCATCAGATTATACCATCCATTATCCCTCAGTTGTTCATGTCATTCACAGACCTCAAAAGATACTCCCCTAGTATTTTAATCCTTAGAGTTTAACAAACATCTCAATACCTCTTTCCTCACTACTGTTAGAATTCTTAGTAATTCCAATACCCACTGAACAATCTTTCCAATTCTCGGGCCTCTCAGTTTCTTGATCGCCTGACTTCCAATGATGTTTTTCTTCCACCTGACCTCATCTGCCATTTCCCATGGTTACATCCTAGAACTGCCCCATCACCAATAACTGAAACTTCTCCGGAGTTTCCATTTCAAACATCCCATTCTCTACTCACCAACTCCTCCATTTTCTGCTTACTTCCCTCTCATATCCTTTCCGACAATTCTTTAACTCCACTGGGTTCTCCAGCCTATTGCTCCTGCTGACTTTTCACTCTGCATTGCAGTCCCCTCTGCCTCTGTGGTAGTGAGACATGGCAGCAAGCCTCACTTCCTTGCCCACCCAACTTAGTTTCCACAGTCCAGTGTTATAAATCACTTCCTTGTAAACACTCTCAATTCCCTTGCTGCAGTCTCTCTCCATCATACTTGTCTAGTAATACCCTAGTCCTACTTAAATACAACTCTCAGCCTACTCTGTGCCTGCACGTGACCAGAAAAAATACACAATCATGCTGACTGGCATCTCTTTGAATTCATGACCATAAACCTCTGGAACTCTGGGTTTGTGTGAACCTGAGAGTGGGGCCTCCTTAAAATTTTGCTCCCTAGGTGCCTCTCTAGTCTCACCCTCCCCCGACCCTGGTAGATGCCATAGTGCACCATTCAGCTCTTCCCTCCTGAAATCAGGCAAGGCGAAACTATATGTGTCCACCTCCCAGTCTTTAGATGTGGGCACCCCAGGGAAGAGGGTGTAACTTTGAGCAAGGCAGCTCTTAGCTAAGGGCAAGCCCGAGAGAGATTCAGCTAGAGAGTCAGCCACCAGCACTCCGGCAGGAAGGGGGTGTGAGTGCTCACGTTGCTCTGGCCAAGCCCTCTTGCTCTTCAGGGCCTTTGCCCTTCCTCTTCCCTCTGCCTGGCATGCTCTTTTCCTAGGTTTCCAAGAGACTCATCCTCACTTCCCTGATGCCCATGTTCAAGCACCTCATTGCTGGAGAAGTCCTCTCTGACCATGGTATACAAACTAAACTCTATCCCTCAATATTGTCTCCTGTTACTCTGCTTTATTTTTCTTCATAACATTTAGCAACACCTGACATTAGATAGTTCTAACGTTAGCTGCTTCTTTTGGCCTTCCTCTGCTAGAGTGTGTGTTCCATGAGCACAGAGCTCTGGTTTGCTTATGTTTATATCCCCAGTGTCCAGAGCAATGCCTGGTATACAGTAGGTACTCCATATATATTTTTTAAATGCACAAATGAAAATGCCTTGAATTCATAGTAGTCAACTCATAGAAGACAGAGTGGTTTAGTAGAAGGATCTTAGAGCTCTGAGTTAGACTGATATTTTTAAACAACTTCAAGGATGTAAAACTGACATAACATAAACTGCACATATTTATAATATAAACTCAATGTTTTGACATATGTATACACACATGAAACCATTACAATAATTCAGATAATGAACATATGCTTCCTCCCCACTTTTGTAATCCCTTTTGTAAATGGCAGGGAGGTACTGGGGATGGATGGATTTAATGTGCTCATTAAGGACCTCCCATTGTCTTTCTCAGCACAGGGACATGCTGCTGCCCTTTCCCTTTCTTTCTTCCTTTCCCCCTCCCTCCCTCCCTTCCTCCCTTCCTTCCTTCCTTCCTTCCTTCCTCCCTTCCTTCCTTCCTCCCTTTCTTGAATGTAACTGACACATAACACTGTCAAGTTTGAGGCATAAGTTTGAGGTGTACAAGTGATATTTTGATACATTTATATATTGTAATATGATTAACAGTAGCATTAGCTAACATCTCTATAGCATCACATAATTATCATTTCTTTTTTGTGTGGAGAACAGTTAAGATTTAGTCTCTTAGCAACTTTGAAGTTTATAGTACGATATTGTTAACTATAATCGCTATGTTGTACGTTAGATTCCCAGAACTTTTTATCTACTAGTTTTAAGTTTCTACCCTTAAACAACATGTCCCCAATCCCTCCACACCAGCCGACAGCAGAACCGATCACTTTGTACTGAAACAACAATAAGAACAACAAATAAAGGTGAAAAAGAAAAAATAAAACTGGTCAGGATCCCCAAGTTTAAAAGGATCATTTCACTATGTCAATAATTTCTCTACAGCTTCATAAAATTTTTATTTAGAAAAGAATTTTTAATAGAAAAGGGGAGCATTCTACACATCACCTTGAAACCCATGTTACAGTAGCATTTTGACCCCCTTGGCATAGCTTTCTTCCACTCTCTTCTTTTTTTTCAGTCTCTGCAATACCTGTACCTGCCAGTCTCCAGGTGCCCCTAGTTACAGGTCAGCTCCACACAGAAGGGGAGGAGCTACTTCCCGGGGTCTGTTCCCAGAATCACAGCCCCACATCCCAGCGACAAACAGTGCTGCCCACCTGGGGACCAAAGAGGACCCTGCCCACTTTGTTGTGTGCCATGTGAGTGCTCAGTCCAACAGGATGGCTGGTGGACAGGTGAAATGTTTGTCTGTGATTGGATTCAGTCTTATCTGCCTTAAAATGGTGAGTTCACCATTCCAACCTACCTGCAACTATTTAGGGGTAAAGAAAGATACATTCAATATCTTTCTCTTTTTTTGAGGGCCTCAGGGGTGGGGAGATGGAAATCAAAATACTTTGGAGGCATACCAAGATTGTATATGTTTGTGTGTTTGAAATTTAATGCAATTTACTAGTGAAAGAAAACAAGAATGTCATTATGTTTTAAGAACAAAGATTTCTGAAAAATCCATCAGCAGCTACTGACTTAGTTCAATAGGCAGATTCAGGGAGAAAAATGAAACAGTAATGTGATCTCTCTCTATCCTCTCAATTTTATTTAGGATTGCGGTAGATTTGAGTGTTGGAAAATAAGTTGTGCAAATAAATACTGTGTGTGGATTGGAAGATTGCTCACATTATGTATAAACATGTTGTGCTAAGTATATTACTGCTCTGATTTAGGTTTTACATTTCCCCAAATGGTGTTTTTCTTTATGGTTCTAATATTCTAAACTTTCCTTTTTTCAGGTTGCTTCAACAAAAACAGGTAACATTCTCTGAAATGCAAGTTTACCCTCCCCATATTTGATTTTAATTTCCATTGTTAATTCCTGGGCTACCCTGAAATATAAAGGCTATGCCAGGAAAAATATTCAACATTTTCTGAGCACTCACACTGTGAGTGTAACTGGTAAGACAAATACATGGATCAAAATTTAAAGATACATCCTCATAAGATATTCTTCTTGAGTACTGAGATGTATAGAGTCATGCAGTCATAGATTTTTCTCAAACACAGTTAACCATTAGTAAAGTATTACAATGATCATCATTTCAGTCAAAGAAACAAAATTTTAGTGAAGAGCCTAATTTGTCTTCTAAGGAATTAGAGGAGAAAACTAGAAACAGTTTTGATCAAAATTCTCTAATAAAAGATGCTCTAATAAAAAGATTAGATTCTCTAATAAAAAAGATTTTATACTTCTAATATTGCATCCTTAAAATATAGACAATGAAAACCCAGAGCTGGAAAAAGGCTTTCTTTTAAGAGATTTTATCACCATTTTTCTTGAATAAATGACTGAAGGCAAGGATAATTTCCCTA
>NW_006774564.1:2879059-2911042 GCF_000442215.2 Lipotes vexillifer | reverse complement strand
TCCCTACAGGCCTCTCCTGGCTCATACATTCTAGAAATTTAAGTCCCTAGAATGGTAACTTATGTTCAATGAAATTTAGATTATCTGAAGGAACCATATAATATCAATTATATCACCAATAAACTTAGTAATTCAGCACAAATAAGAACAAATATTATTTATTATTTTGTATATACCACAGAAAAGGAAATGTAAATAAGGCAATTAAAATGTTTGATATAGATTTTTGGCTGAGCCATAAAATCCATGCTTATACAATAGGTTTTTAAAAATTATTATTTCATGCTTTATTCTTACTCACTTATTCTTGAGACACCTTCAGGATTGAGCAGGAAACTGTGAGAAGGACTATTTGGCCATAAACAAAGTGATTTTTAAAAAATCAGTGGCCCTTCAATTGGATAAAATCTAGTTCTGCTATCTCTTAGAGGGTCCCAGGACCACAGGACACACTGAACCCTCAGAACAGGCCTCTTTTTAGTCCCACATTATCCACACTATTTGAGAGAAAGAATGGGGCAGACTGATAACACTGGTGATGCTGTTAATTGATTCATCCTATCTTTTCAATAGATGTGATGTGTTTTATTGATACTGTATAGGAGGTTTCATTTGGGGGGTGTGTATTCTGATTCTTTTTGGGCTCTGGCATCGGCTGTTTAATCTGTGTCTGGCCACTGGGGCCACATGGGCTAATTTAGATCTCTGAGTTGGTAGAATGCACAGATGCTGTGACTCAAAGGGTTTCATTTTTGACTAATCAGAGTGGTTGATTGCAAATCTAGGGAATAAATTTTTCTCTTTCATCAGTGCAGTAAGCGGCCCAAATACAGAACAAAGAAAGAATGAAGAACTGCTGCTAATTTATGGAGACTTACACGTCCTGCTCAATCTTCTCATCTCTTTAAGGGAAACATAGTACAGAGGTGTTGATCTTTTTTCATTGCTGTTACTGGTCAGATCCTGCTCTAGAACCATGTGTAAACAGGCAATCTCTCTCTCCAGCCTGTGCTTACCCCAGAGTCTCCATAATCCCACCTTCCCTGGCAGCAACCCCTCCATGGCAGTGCCATGCAGTCTGGCTTTTCCAAACCCCAAAATTGCTCATCGTGGTTCACACACACACACACACACACACACTAACCCTTCCTACCTTTCAATGTGCCCTTACATTCACTATTTTACTTAATCTTTACCATCTTAAGATGTAAGCATTTTACATTTCAAAGTAAACTCAAAGATGTAGGAATTATTAATATTCCATATACTCAAGGAAGAAAACTGAGACTAGAAGAGATTAAATCACTTGTATGTGTTCATAGACAGAAGTAAATGGCAGAGCCAGGGCTCAAACCCAGCATTCTGAAATCCAAATCCTTTGCTATTTTCCCGTCATGAAACCCCGCGTTTCATCCTGCTGATACTGGCCTCATGTACTACTATGCTGGGCAAATGTGCCCCTCCCAGCTCAATTCAATATGACAAATTTTGTGGAGTCCTCAGGCCCCTTGACAGGCCTGTGGGGAGATAGCCGGTGTCATGCCAGCCTTTTAGATGCCTTTCAAGCCACTCCATGAAGGCACTGTCATGACAATGTCTGGTTTGGTTGTCATTTATCCAGGAAATTAGTCCATTCCAATGAGCAGGACTGGCTGACAGGAGATAAGATGAACAATGGGGACAAAGGAAGCAGCAGGGATTGAGAGACACCGCAAAGTTAGAGGAAAGAAGGTATTAACAGAGAACAAATAACTGGGGGAGCAGAAAAGGGATGAGTGTGTAGGAGGGATAAATGTGAGACCCCTGCGGGGGCTTTCTATCCCACAACAGGGCGGGCATATAGGCGCTTCCCGCAGAGTCAGCTTCTGCTGGCAAATGGCTAAGATGAGCCCCTGCAACTTTTCCCCAGCATTTATAACCATCATGGTTTTCTTTTGATGGCAAAGGAGACAGTCCTGGGTGATGTTCAAGGAACGTCTGGCCAGTGCACAGTGGACTCTTTGTTCATTCTTGCAGCACGGTTATTTCTGAGATGCTGCCGAAGCCAACTTTCTGGGCTATGGGTACAGAAAGAGAAGTTGTCTGTATCACGCACATGGGGTTTTGCAGGTTGGGGTCTGCTGGAGGGAGGGAGTTGATACTGGCAAATCACACATTTGGACAGTATTTACTTCTCCTCTTTGCCCCAGAGTTTTGTTTTGCACTTTAGTTTTGAACTTGGCATATAGTGATTTTACCCAGCAAATGCAGTACATTAAATATAAAAGACCAATTGCCAGCTTCAAACCTAAAACCCAGATATTTTTGTTTGACCTTTTTTTTACTTGGACCTCCCACACCCAGGGCATTTTTGAGTCCGTGGAGTTTTGCAGAGTAGTAAATCTGATTACCACGTTGTATCTTCTACCCCATGCCCAAAGTATAGGAATGCCTTGTGTAAACTCATGACATAAGCATTCACAGCCTCCTGGCAAACCATGGCCAGGCCCAGGTGAGGAGGGACCCCGGCATCTCATTCTTAGGCTGGGGCAGATGTTTTGATAGAGAAGGAGAGAATAAAGTTGATTTTTATTTTATATAGAAGAATCTGAAAATTGTTACACTCTGATAATATTAAAGACAGTACGCTCAATTATGAAGCAAAGAACTCAATTCTCCCCCTTCCTCCATTAGATTAAATGCCACTTGGAAAATGTGCAAAGTGCATGGGTGGAAATCACAGCCTCGACAGAGGTGGGGTATGAAGGTGGACCCTTGCTGGAGACGTCGCATAGAAGTGGGGCAGGGAGGGGAGACCCGTGACAGAGGGGATTCACAGAACGCCAGACTGGAGTAGCCTCCAGAATGGAAGCCCTCAGTTACTCTCTCCCTCCCCTCAGAGTTCTTCTCCCAATCACTCCCTACTCTTAGTTAACTCTTTTAAAAGTACAAAAAGTGCAAATTATCCCGGAGGCAACTGGGAAAAACCTCTTTGAAGTCCCATTCCTGAATGGGAGGTTTGAGCTTTCTTGCTCTCTTCTGGAGAGTAGCTTTGCCTTTCTTTTCCTCTGTTTTTTTTGTTTGTTTGTTTGTTTGTTTCTTGATCTGGAAAACAAGGGCAAGGTTTATGTCTGAAGGATGACATGAGAATGACTTAGTTTGAAAGTAAAATGATGAAAGAAGTAATCCTTATAGGTACCCTAGCTAATGTACACCTTCAAAATCTCTTTCAGCTCCCAAAATACCCGCTATCGATCAGGCGTATTCAAAACTCAGCAACAGCATCACTGTGGAATGGGCTACAGTGCCAGGGGCCACCGGTTACCTCCTCACGGCCAGAGACGGGAACGCTGTCATTGAAACCGTGGTGGCCAGTTCCCCAGGCACTGTGATGGGCCTGAAGGCAGCAACCTTGTACCAAATCACCATCAGATCCATCAGTCCTGCTGGGAGAAGCCAGGCATCGCCTCCAAAACAGGCAAAGACAGGTAGCTGGATGCTCATCCTCTGTTGAGCAATTTCTTGTGAGTGACCTGGATCAATTATACTGAGGATACAAATGCATGATGTAATTCTGTGTCATGTGAATGTCTATGAGTCAAGGCCCAGAAGTGAAAGCCACCAAGTGACTTTTTTTTGGAATTCAAATGTCTGTGGAGGAGGTGGTATGTAAATTCCAGATGCTTTGGAAAATAAAACCCATTTCTGGGTATCTTTAAAAGCATCCGTGCTTTTAAATCTCTGAAAAAGGGATTTCTGTTTTATTGTTTGTTGGTTGGTTTTATAAATTTATTTTTGGCTGCATTGAGTCTTTGTTGCTGTGTGCAGGCTTTCTCTAGTTGTGGAGAGCGTGGGCTACTACTCTCCGTTGCGGTGCACAGGCTTCTCATTGCAGAGCATGGGCACTAGCGTGTGCAGGCTTCAGTAGTTGTGGCACACGGTCTCAGTAGTTGTGGCTCGCGGGCTCTAGAGTGCACTCTCAGTAGTTGTGGTGCACGGGCTTAGTTGCTCCACAGCATGTGGGATCTTCCCGGACCAGGGATAGAACCCGTGTCCCCTGAATTGGCAGGTGGATTCTCAACCACTGCACCACCAGGGAAGCCCAGGGATTTCTGTTTTTAACCTCAATTATCAATAAAGACCATGTGGAATAAAGAACACATAGAAGTGATTCTGCTGCACTTTGACTTGTTTGAAATAAAACTATTTAGAGTTTGTCATCAGCATGACTTAAATTGATTTGATAAAGTTGTACCTCAGCATATTTCTGAAAGGTTGCATGCATGTTAAAATAGTATAAACTATTATTCCCCCCATTGATTTATATTATGATTACAGGGAGGTTTTATCTAATTTATTACCAACTTCCAGTTGAAGGTATGCCTAATATTAGAATTTCTCTGTTTCCCCTTCCTCTGCTGAGTCATCTGTAATTAATACACATTTAAATAACAATTGTTTAATGGAACTCTATCATGAATCCTATTGCAAAGCAAATAATTTTTTCATAATATGGATAATCAACATCAAATTACCTCTTCCTAAATTTGAATTAGCCTCTCTTGCACTTTCATAACACAAATGCACAGGTTTTTGTCTTTGTAGTGCTGGCTGCACCAATTCTACAAGTAAGCTCTCCAAGTCCAGACTCTATTCTTGTGCAGTGGGAAACCGTATATATGGCAAGTGGATTTTCTGTGTCCATTATGCGAGCTAATGGTTTGGGGAGAATATGGAAAGAAAATACCACCAACACCTCCTTGACATTCACCAATTTAGACGCTGGGACTCTCTACACCATAAAGGCCTATGCATGGAATGCCAGTGGAACACCTGGGGATGACTCCACCTGCAATCAGAGAACAGGTAAGGACTTCGCAGCTCAGTCCCAACCTTCTCCTTTTTGATTAATGAGAAGGGCTGTGCATTGAAGTCACTGAGAGCAGTGTTAAGTGATAAGTACAGAGCGGCTGGCAGCAGCTATTTAAATTTATTATGAGCTTATTTATAGTGTCTTGATAATTCCTCCTCGGTGGTTTAAATGCTTACGGCATGTGTAAAGAAATGCTGCTCAGGGCTTCCCTGGTGGCGCAGTGGTTGAGAGTCCGCCTGCCGATGTAGGGGACACGGGTTCGTTCCCTGGTCCGGGAAGATCCCACATGCCACGGAGCGGCTGGGCCCATGAGCCATGGCCGCTGAGCCAGCGCGTCCGGGGCCTGTGCTCCGCAACGGGAGAGGCCACAACAGGGAGAGGCCACAACAGTGAGAGGCCCGCGTACCGCAAAAAAAAAAAAAAAAAAAAGAAATGCTGCTCAGAGCTCACAGAGCATGGCACCACCCCCCCAGAGCCAACTTATTTTCAGCTTACATGTTCAATATCACACAGTAGGAGATAATTCTTAGTAGGTTTACCAGTCACCTCTTGTCCCTTCATAGGTTCAGACCAAGAGTAGAGACAAAAAGAACTGGGCCTCGGGGCTTCCTTGGTGGCGCAGTGGTTAAGAGTCCGCCTGCCGATGCAGGGGAAACGGGTTCGTGCCCCGGTCCGGAAAGATCCCACATGGCGCGGAGCGGCTGGGCCCGTGAGCCATGGCCGCTGAGCCTGTGCGTCCGGAGCCTGTGCTCCACAAAGGGAGAGGCCACAGCAGTGAGAGGCCCGCGTACCGCAAAAAAAAAAGAACTGGGCCAAACAAGAATTTATTCAGCAGACATTTAATAAGTGCGTCCCAACTTTCAGCTGGCATTGCTCTAGAGGCACAGCAACAAAAAAACCCAAACTTCCTGTTATGGCACTTTGTGCTGTGGTGGGAATCAATATTTCAGATATATTTCCCAAAGTCCTCAGTCTGGGCCTGAGGTCAACGAGGGGCTTCCCACCACCTCTCCTCCAGCTATAGGCTGAGAAGCTGATGCATGGTGTGTGTTCTCACAATCCCCATTGCAGGGATACCTGACCAGGGCATCCTACTACATGATGACTAGATGCCCAAACTGAGCTGCTGCTCTGAGCCAAAAGAATGAGATGGAGAGAGAGGGAAGGAGAGAGATTTTTCCTTTTCTTGAGGTAGAGTGAGTCATCCTCTGACAATATGGCCTAGTAGATGCCGGACTCACCAACCAGATTAGCTGTTTCATCTCTTGGGGAGGACCAAGGATAAAGTGGAAAGAAACCAGAAATGTTCTCTCCAACAGTTCCTACTTTGGAGGGGAGTGGAAGCCCCATTGTCTATAGGCCGAAGCCGAAACGTAGGGAGAAGTGAAGGGTTTGCCTTTTATATTACTTCTCCAGGCAGAAATCAGAGCAAGGTGACCCTAAGGTGATTCATGATGGGCCTGGTGAGTCAGGATGTCTGTGACAAACCAGTCTCTCTGGGCCTCTTCCAAGACATTCATTCATTCTTTCTCTCCACAAACATTTATTGAGGGCCTCAAGCTTTTTTAGGCGGATAAGCCTGATGAAAGGCATATTTCTAAGAATGCAGAGGAAGTCGTTTTAGAGATGCTAAAAAACTGCCTTCCTGTGTGACCATCACACTTGATACTTTCCTTTTTTCCCTTTGATTTAGAATAGAAAGTCTGCTCTTCTGTAAACAGCTGTGACCTAAAAGCTCTTACATGTCTTAGCATGTGTCAAAAGTAAAGAAGGAATGTTGTTGAAACTAATCTGTTTAACTTTATCAATCTATAAGAGAATATTTGACCTACCACTTGATAACATACCCACATGGCCCTCTTAGCCCTTCACATTTATAATTTCATTTAATTATTTCTATCACTTATCAAATTGTGCGTTCACTCATTCATTTATTCAAGATATTTATTTAGTACCTCTATGTGCTAGGATCTGTTTTACAGATGAGAAAAATAAATAAATAAATAACAAAAAGATTAAATAACATGGCCTAAGTCATATAGCTAGTTATGAGTTTGCATAGTTAATGGGAGATGTGTTAGCAGTTCTCAGGTACCCTAAATCCCAATTTTATGCTTTGTACACTTGCAAGTAACATATGATTGGAGTACTCCATCCTCCAAGCTCTGCAATATTGTTAGGTCAAATCTTACTTGGGATCTTGAAGTTACTGCAAAAATCTTAATTGTTTCTCAAAAATGTAGGTCCTCGTGCTCCTGCCAACATTCAAGTCTCTTTTGATAGTGGTTCTCTGAAGGCATCTGTTTCATGGGCACCGACAGAAGGAGCTTTCAACTATACCGTGATGGCTTTGACTGACTCTTCTAGGCTGAGCTGTAGTACGACTTTCAGTTCCTGCACCATCTCCTCTCTCCAGTGTGGAACCGAGTACCTGATTTCAGTTTTAGCAACTAATGATGCCGGATCTAGCAGATCAATTTCAGCAGTGACCCTGAAAACTGGTATGTAAACAAGAGTGAGATCACTGGGAGGTTGGTAAGCCAAAGTGACTACCATCAGGGAAACAAATAACCACATGACAATGTTCCAGAACACTCTAGAAAAAGCAAAAATGAAAGCCTGGTCTAAATGAAAGTGTTGAGTTGGACTTTCTGATGAGTTTGAATAATGTTGATAGTGAAACCAGATCTCGTGCATTGGAAAAAACACTGAAAATTAGGAAACCTGGTTCCTATTCCAGATCTTTCACTAATTAGTTTATTTTCTTTTGCATTTGTAAAGTTGTAAATATTCTAGGATCCAGTTTGAGTGATACACAACTCTAGCTGTGCAGTACAGATAGTGGTCTTATTTACATCATGTTTCACAGACCTAGGCCTGGTGGGAGCTATTTTTTTAAGATAAAGATGGAATGTCTATAGTTTGGGATATGTGTTTAGATATCTTCCCACGTTCATTCCCATCAAAGAGATAAAGACATACATATGTGGAGGTCTATACTTCAATTTAGAAATATCTGTGTGTTTTGGGGATGAGAACTAACATTTAGTGAAGAGCTACTATGCAAAGATGCAAAGAAAATCTCTTGCAGTACTCTCACAACTGTTTATTATTTATCATTTCCTAGTTGCTTGTGCACCTGGAAGGGTGACAATCCAAGAAGATCCCCCTGGCCACCTGTCTGTGGCTTGGTCCAACATGCATCTGGGTGATTACTATGTGGCCTTTGTGAAGAATGACGATGGCTTGGAAGTACACTGCAACACCTCCCTCACCCAGTGCAATTTCTTATCTGAGTGTGGCTTCACTTACTTTATTAGTGTTTTTGCCTATAACAAGGCAGGACAGAGTCCTTTGGGTGATGTATTTAATTATACCACAGGTGAGTTGCACTTGATGCTTGTAAAGGGAGTTGAGTTCTGAGTTCATTAAACTCAGCAGCAGAATGGATCATCCATTGCACTTACTTACCTAGACCACCTGGGAGCCATTCTAGGGCCAAGAATGGAAAGTGAATCTCTTCTTTCACATCCTTTCCAGACTAGGGAATTTGGACTCCATGGACTCAAGCTTAATAAGAATGAAAGGTTTAGGAGTGAAAAGAAGGGAAAGAATGTTGTTATTCAAGCTTGCTCTGAAAAGTTGAACCCTCCACCAAGATCTACTCAGTGTTCAGCCCTGTGCTGGAGGCTGAAGGGGAGGTGATCCTTAGGTCTCAGAGTTTACTCTTTCCACAAGCCCAGAAAACAGGGATGCAATGATAAAGATTCTATAAGGTGTGGAGGGCTTTGGAGTAGGACACCTGGGTTTAAGTCCTAACTTGACCACCAACTCATTTGCAAAATGGGAATAATGATGTCTACCTTGCTAAGTTCCTTAGTATCTGCTACTGCAAAATGGGGCAAATAATAATGAGAACATGAATATGAAAAGGTCTTTGTATATGAGAAAAGCACAATGCAAATATTTTTATTAGCATCATTATTATTGTTACTATTATTCTCCACTAGGTTTGGGTCTTCAAAGGGCAGGGATCGTATTTTATTTATCTCTCATCCTGAATGCTTATCATAGTATGACTGGCATATGGGAGATGCTCGATTTTTAAAGAATGAATGGAGTGAGTGACAAAATTAATTAACTATATTGACAAACAAGAATACTATAATTATATAAATAACGATACTAGCTGGAATACAACACATTTTTAATATTTATTTATTTGGTTGCACCTGGTCTTAGTTGCAGCAGGAGGTCTCCTTAGCTGTGGCATGTGAACTCTTAGTTGTGGCATTCTTGTGGAATCTAGTTCCCTGACCAGGGATTGAACCTAGGCCCCTACATTTTTACCAAGATGAAGGAATCGAATAATTGGTGCCTTTGGAATTTAGAGTCAGAGGCTATCAATAAGGTCTCAAGAGCACAGGAGTGTCTTCCGGAGGGAGTGGCCTTGAACTGTATCTTTAAGGATAATGGAATGTAGGTGGGGCAAGAGCATTCCAGAGAAACCCCCTGTGAGTTAGACACATGTCAGAATTTGTCTGTGAGGTAGTGTAGGGCCTCTTCTAAAATCTACTAATACAATGCTTCTTCCCCTCCTCCGCCCCCTAGTTTTATCTAGTTTAGTGTCTGGAAAGACTGATAGGATCTAAAGTTAAACTAAACATGATTTTGTCAGGCAGAAGAAGGGAACCTCATTCCAGTAGCACGAACACAACCTTTGAGGCATAGGGAAATAAAAGCGCCTGTGGGAATTGAGGGGTCTGGTGAGGCAGGGGATGGGGAAGGGCAGCTGGACATATCGACTGGGTAGAGTTTGTAATAACCTTGAATGTCATGCATAGAGAATTTATCCTCTACGTGGTGGGTGTTAGGCCAGGATTGGAGCTGGACAGACCTGTAGGAGATTGTTGCAGTGACTTAGGAGGGTAGTGCAGAGGCTCTGGGCACAGAGACGCCAGGACTCAATGCCACTCTGACAGCATGGCTCCTGTACTGACCTCCGCTCTCTCTCTGTTCCTGCTCTCAGCCCCCTGTTGTCCTGGTGACATTAACCCTGTGTTGGTGTCCAGTGACAGAGTAGAGATCGTCTGGTCTCCCGTCCGTGGTGCCGAACTTTATGAAACCAAGGCTGTAGATGGGTTCAGCGTGGTTGAATGCAATGACACTGTTCCGGCTTGCACCCTTTCTGCTCTAGAGTGTGACACCAAGTACAACATCACGGTGTATTCCTTCAGTGAAGTCCGGGGCAGCAATACGTCATGTACTTCCCGATTTATAACCACAGGTATGATACAGCAAAGATTTCATTCATTGATTCTGAACGGCTCCCCCCCAGCTATGTCCCTCAGGAAGGGCATTCAGTAAAAAGGCTAACTGCCATTAGCCACCCTGTTGTGGTGAGTCTGAGAGCCCCTGTTTTACTAAGGAGAGGCAGAAGAGAAGGTGGAAGAGGGGAAGAGGACAAAAAGGAAATAGGAGACCATGGGGAGAGTGGAAGGTTTTGCTAGAGATTACCTTTTCACTTCCTCCTCCTTTGGGGCCCCCTGCCTGTATTCACACCATGAAGGTTAAGACCACAAATGTTTGTCCTAATTACTTTCGCTATTGGAGTTCAAATGGCTCCTTAACATTTTCTAATTAGTCCGACGCTATGGGAACCCAATACCATACGTCAATGTCAACAAGGTTTCCACACAAAGGCTCTATGAATTTGCCCTACGTGCATGGTATGGTCGAAAGTAATGATCTCATTTGAGGGGGAAAGGTCAGTTTTAGACCAAATGGCACGTGTGATATTTTTGATTCTGACTGTTCCAATTCATAATCTAAAATCTCTTAGCTCCTTGCAGTCCTGAAATCAAAAATGTTTCGAAGGATGCCTTTTCCATGATTAACGTGTACTGGCGATCCACTAATGATGAGGCCACTTACACGGTGACTGCCCAGGGAGAGAAAGGGCTGCACCGGTGCAGCAGCAAGGGAGAATCCTGCACCTTGTGGGGCTTGCCCTGCGGCTCAGTGTTCTCCGTCACCGCTGTGGCTGAAACACCAGCAGGACGGAGCCTGCCCAGCTACAGTGTGCCCTTAGAAACGGGTATGTAGCAACCACAGCCTGAACCTCAACTTCAATGGGGTCCTTAGGAATAGTTTTAGGACATGAACTTTCTTATTTGATTTACCCTAAGTGTGATAGAAATACCTTAAACTCAGAGAGGCCTTTCAAAGAGCCCCAGTCTTAGAAAACTTTCACACAGGTTCTGTAAAAGTATCATCTGAAGGCTCTAATATATTCAAATACCAACATCAAAGGAGGAATACATTGACTCAGCAAAAACATTTATTTGAATTCGTATTCCCCCATGACACAATCTACCAAAACAACTAACAAGTGACCAAATGAGCTAGTTTATTATTTACTTCTTTGGTTCAGCCCTTTCAAATCTTTCTCTAAAAAATGCTTTCTGAGTTTCAGTTTCCTAATTGCTAGAAGGGGATAATGGCTTTATCGGGTGGCTGTGAATATTACGTTATTTATGTTGCAGAGCACTTAGAGTGCCTGATGCACAGTAAGAGCATGATAAACGAAAGCTGTTATTGCTTCATAGCATTGTGTGTGAATGAAATTTAGCAAATTACTTAAAGCCTTTGGACATTATTTTCTCCTATATACAACTATAGATGGCACTTTAGACTAGACAAGTTGAAACGTAAAGAGCAGCAGAACAGAGACAATGCCAAATACGCAGGAAGATTCCAGATATTCTATATCCTGTATAATGGATCTTTGAAAAGTTCAGAATTGGTTGTGGTACTCTTAGGTGGCTAAGAATATTTTGAGCTTTTATATCAGCTCTGTACTATGAAATGCATGAGAAAGGCAAAATACATTTCATTGCAAACGTTAAGATATATTGTGAGAAAAGGTGAATGCAACCATTGCTTTAAAATTTGCAATTGGAATTGTTAAGGTTGGAGAACAACAAAGGGTTTCTTTCTTATTCTGAAAAAAATTGGGGAGAATCTCACATTACCCATAGCCAGTTATTGCACTGCATTCTTGGGGAAAGCACCTGCTATATACAGTGATGTTAAATAACGTATCAGAGGGAATGAGATTTTACTTAACAAAAGAAAAATTTTTAAGTCTTTTATTAATTTATCTTTATTGAAGTGTAGTTGAGGTACAATGTTATAGAAGTTACAATATAGTGATTCACAATTTTTAAAGGTTATATTCCATTTACAGTTATTAAGGACATTTTGATTAACAGTTGAAGGTTTGAGAAATTTAGGATATTGAATGAAACACAGGCAAAATACCATACTTGGTTAGTTTTCACAAATAACCCTCACTGGAAATAAATCCCCAATTTTTTTCTCTTTCCTCATTTAAGTGCCATGCTGTCCAGCCAGTCTGACAGTAACTCAGGTCACACAATCGGTAATCAACGTGAGCTGGACTGTTGGGACTGGCGCCCAAACCTATGTGACAGTTCTAGAGTCACACACTGGACAGTCTAAGTGTCACACCCATCAAAACCACTGCCTCCTGGGATGCATCACATGCGGCATCAATTACACAGTGGCATTAAAAGCAATTAGTGCCACTGGGTTGACTGCGGACTGTGGCTACCAAAGTTATTCCTCAAGTAAGTGAATTCTAACCTCTAGCTCTAGAGTATCAACAAGGACTTTGACTATTATAGATCCAGTCATAGCCTTTCCATCTCATTTTAAAAGATGCTGCATCTCCACCAAGCTCGCATGGTAAGTTCAGATTACTTTCTAAAATGTTTACAGTTTTCCTCTTGACTTAGGACCTCAAAGGTTCAGAGGCTTCTGTTAGTAGTTGGTGAATTAACTCCTCTGGTAACAAGGTTCAGGTGTTACTTTTTCTGAAAGAAGTATAGGTTTTTATATGACCCAGCTACCTGCAGCACAGAGTAACTCGGTCTGGCAGAGTTTTCAGAAAGCATTTAGATCACACATTCTATTTGGCTTGAATTTTTCTTTCTTCTTCTTATGCTACTACCTCACTCTTCTAAACCACTCCAGCTTTTTCTATGGTTTCTTATTTCAACAGGTTAACAGAGCACGGTATTGCATCTTGTTCTTCACGAAGACCAAGCCACTAGGAAATAGCGGGAAAAGTAGGGAGTGGTACAGGGTTAGCAAATAAGATTTCTCTGGTGTGATTCTAGTCCACTGAAGTGGCTGCTTGGAGAACTGTTTTGAAAAAATCTTCTAAGGATGCTTCTCAGGCTTAATGGGAGAGAGTACGATGACCAGTTAGCTGTATCTGCCCCGAGGCATGGAGTGGGAGAGTTGAAATATAATTTTGGCATCCCAAAGGTAGTAGAGTGAGTCTTCAACTAGGAGCTTAAAGACCTGGCTTCTTAAGCTGCACCGCGTTATCTTATTCTCTGATTCCATTTCCTCATTGGTAAGAGAAATAGGGATGATCATGATATGAAAGTACTTAAAATGTGCTACACATACATAAGCTGGATTATCATTCCTTTTGTCCTATTAGCTTTCATTAGGTTTGCTGCCTAATTTTTCACCTTGATATCCAGTTCTGGAAATATGGCCCATTGCTTACCTTCACACCTAAAAAACCTTTTTTTCTTTAAAGAATAAATCAAAGAAGTCTATCTGTAACTGTAAATAATGCTATTATACAATAGCATTTTTATTTTAGTTACTGAGGAATCCACCATTTGACACCTAATATGTGGCCTGCTCAAGGTATTCAGGAAAAGAGAAAAGAAAAGTACCCAGTCAGCTAGCATGGATGAAGAGTGGACCAACGACAGGTGTCATGCTACTCAGCTCAGCAAAATAGGTCTTTTCAGTTAATGCTGAATGCACTTAATTATATTTAAATTGAATCCCACTAAAATCATATGAAAATAGGGCATTATGAGAGATCTTGACAAGAATTCTGTGCATTTGACTCATAAAGTTTGAGTCATATACAATACATATCTGCCAAGCGTGGACTTTTGGCCTCACCATTGTTCTCTATTAAAAACTCATGCCCCACCTCACCCTCACACATGGATTTCTAATCATGTGACCCACCACAAGGAACTTGAATACTCCCTCAAATCTTGCTCTAATCATTTATTATTGAGTAGGCTACTTACGTTGTTTCCCCATAGTAACAAAGGCCAGGTTTGTGGTGATGGTGGAATAGTGATGTGTTTGTTTTTGTTTGTTTTATCCTTCAGGTTCCTGCTGCCCTTTGGGGGTGAAATTATATAGGCTGGTCCCTAATGGCATCCGGATCTACTGGCAGGCCTCCAGGGGCTCTGCCAATTACAGCACTGATCTCTATGGTTCCAAAGGCATTTTCACGTGTGCCCCAAGCGCTGGCCTCAGTTTCTGTGATATCACCGAGATACCCTGCGGGGATGTATATACTGTGATGGTCTCCCCAGTTGCTGAGATAGGACTGAAGCTTACTTTCTGTCCAAAAAAAATATATTCAGGTAGGGCAAATTATGACCCTTTATTTAAAACTAGCCCTCAACTCAATCTGAATTAAGACTCAGAACAATCACAGTTACTTGCTATGTAGGAAGGTCAAAGAGGCCATATGACATTTTGTACATCCTGCAGGCAGATTCTGGCTACTGGGGACCCCAAGCTTCTTTGGAATTGTGATGCTTTATTATTACTTGATTTGGAGACACCCCTCTCATCCCTCTCTCTCTTTTCTCCTTCAGAAAAAGGACCAGATGCTTGCTGCTTAAACAGTAAAGCAGATTTAAAATGATTTTCTGCTTTGAGATTTGGGGATAGGTTTGTAACATAGTGTTAGAGATCATGACAAACAACCCGAATGTTTGAAATAAGAGACTTGAACTTTTATTTGCACAGATTCAGACTTATGACTGAGGGAGAGTTGGAGGATCAGAAAAAAACAAATTTATAAATCATAAGCTAGGTTTGGAAATATGAGTGGGCAGACAGTCTGTGATCACAAAACACACGAATGTCAGCCACTGCCATCTCACCAGAGCTGGCAGAAAAACATTAGCAATTCTCCTGCTCTGTATTCCAACACGTTCTGCTACCTTGCCCAGGGCATAGTCATGTATTTTTCATATATTTCTAAAATAAAATAAAATGAAGAGATGATGAAGCCCTAGAACTTTGCAGGTGAACACAAGAAGAGGAATAAATATTGGCTCAGAAACTTTACTAATAACCAGAATCTAAAATTTCCAATTATGGGTTGGTGACAAGAAGGTTCAAGGTGGCTCCTGGTGATGGAACCAGGCCAGGTCCTCTTCAGGGGGTGTTCTTGCTGTCCTTGGTTGTCATGCTCTGATTCCTTGCTTTTTCATTATCTTGTCCAGAGGACAAGCTGGCCCAAAGCATGGCCCTATGGGAAGGGCGAGGAATAGGTTGTCGGGCTGAGGATGAGCTCTTAGAAAGTTCTAAGAGCCTACAGGTCAACAACAATACTCCACTATATTTGCATAATATTTTGAAATTTATCAAGCGTTTTCATATTCAATATTTCACTGAATGCTCAAAATAACTCTATGAGGTAGGTTCAACAGATTTTATTATCTCCAATATATAAATGAACAAACTGAGACTCAGAGACTCCCAAATCTCTACATACAACCCTTCTCTTCTTCTAACCCCTAAATCCATATGCAAATGTGTTATCTCTACTTAGAGATACGACCCAGGCATTTCAACTCCTCAAGGCCAAAAGGAATTTCTGATCTTCTGCAGTTTTTGATCTTCTGTCATCTTTGTTTCAAGCACTCAAGCTGAAAACCCAGGAGTCAGCTTCCCTCTCCCTCACCCTCCATGTTTTAGTAGTCCCCCAGCCCTGTCCTGTTCACTCCATGATGGTTTCTAAATCCAACTTCTTCTCTTCATTCCTATGGCTACTTCAATATCTCAGGGTCTTACGACCTCTCCCCTATGCTACTACACAAGTCCTGTCCTCCTGCCCTCTTGCCAGTCTTCATACTATTGCTAGAGTTGTCATTCTAGGACACTGACCCAACTGTCTTTCATTCATGCTTCAAAATCCTCAGAAATTTTCTATTGCCCCATAGAATAAAATTCAATCCTCTGAGCATGGCATTTAAGGTCCCTTACAATCTGTCCCCCATCTGTCTTTCTACACCTGCACTATCCAATAGAAATTTAATGCAAGTGTGAAAAATTTAAATTTTCTAGTAGCCATGTTAAAAAGGTAAAAAGAAATAGGTGCAATTAATTTAATAGTATATTTTAGTTAATTTTAATCCAAAATATTCTACTTTTCAACATGGAATCAATATAAAAATTTTATATATTTTTTCTATACTAAGTCTTCAAAATCTTGTGTGCATTTATTTAACACAGCACATCTCAGTTCAGAGTAGCCACATTTGGAATGCTCATAGCTACATGTGGTAAGTGGCCACTGTATTGGACAGTACAATTCTGGGTTCATTCTGCAACATCTCTCCTGAGAAGACTCCGTTCTCTAGTCTAGTCACATGGAAAAATTCACACACATCTGCCCTTGCCACACACACATACCATGGCACATCATGTCTTTGAGGTAATGCAGCACTCCTCTCTTTGCCTGGATTTCCACCCCACCTCAACCAAGGGGACTCCACCAGCCCAAACTCTCCCTCCTCTCTGAAGTCTTCTCCAGTTCTCATAGTCTGAGTTCGTCTCCCTCCTTCATGACTCCGCCTCACTCTTTTCTTCACCACACCATATTACTGTGAGTTGAATGTGTGTTATTTCTGCTAAATGGTAATCTCTTGGACTCTCAGTACTTTGCATGTAACTTTTGCCCAATACATTTTAAATTTAAAAAAGAATGAATAAAAGAGCACATGTGTTAGTCTATGATTATACAGCCAGTAAGTGAGTGATGGAAGTCTGTTCTTTCTCCTACTTCATACTCACAATTCAACGCTTAGAGAGTCATTCCTCTGATAGTTTGTTAGTTGGAACTCTAATACCTTTGGTGGGGTGTTATCTCAAGCCTGTAGCCATTTCACTTTAGTAAGGGTTGGGTGCCTAGACTCAAGTTAAGGAATCTACCTTTGCTCTGTCTCCCTAGTAAAAACCATGCATCTGGGGGAAGGTTTTTGGTTTTGTTTTTTGGTGTGTGTGTGTGTATGTGTGTGTGTTTTTTCTCCAATATCAATGATGCCTTAATCCTGTAATTAGGATGATACTGTAATTGATAATAATGACTAATATTTATTGAGTGCTGTGTGCCAGTCACTATTCTAAGGGCTTTACATGTATTAACTCAGCTGACCCTTATAACAACCCTATGAGGTTATTTTTTTTAATTAATTAATTTATTTGGCTGCATTGGGTCTCCGTTGCTGTGTGTGGGCTTTCTCTAGTTGCGGCGAGCAAGGGCTACTCTTTGTTGCAGTGTGCAGGCTCCTCATTGCGGTGGCTTCTCTTGTTGCGGAGCATGGGGTCTAGGTGCGCGAGCTTCAATAATTGTGGCTCGTGGGCTCTAGAGCACAGGCTCAGTAGTTGTGGCGCACGGGCTTAGTTGCTCTGCGGCATGTGGGATCTTCCCGGACCAGCGCTCGAACCCGTGTCCCCTGCACTGGCAGGCGGATTCTTAACCACTGCGCCACCGGGGAAGTCCGAGGCTGTCACTCTTATTCTTACCACTTAACAGATAAACTGAGGCACAGAAAAGTCAAGTAACTTGTCCAAGTTCATACTGTTAGCAGGTATCTCCTTCTCTTATCCCCTAAGCTGATTCTTACTCATTCTTTGGTTCACTTTCCTATTATTCTTTCTTAAATTATATCTTCACCATCTCAAATACATCAATAAATATATTTTAAATGCTTGTGTTTTTATTTATTACAGTAACCTGTTCTGGAAGTACACTTGGAATGGGTAAGTCATTTTTCTCATGGATACTATAGAAAGGAATTTTTTTTGTTGCTCTTTAAGGTGACTTAAGTCTGGATCAAAGCTGACTCTTCAGGGACTTCCCTGGTGGCTCAGTGGGTAAGACTCTGCACTCCCAATGCAGGGAGCCCAGGTTTGATCCCTGGTGGGGGAACTAGATCCTGTGTGCGTGCCGCAATGAAGTCCTCATGCCGCAACAAAGATGCTGTGTGCCGCAACTAAGACCTGGCGCAGCCAAAATAAATAAAAATAAATTAAAACAACAACAAAGGCTCATGCAGCCCTTAATTTTAAAAAGAAAGCTGACTTCAATTAGAAAGGCAAATGCTTTCTTTCTGTGATGCGAGGGGTCCTTGCTCTCCTCTCCCATAACATTTTCTCCCCTATTAGATTGTCTACCCTCAGATTCCACCAGTGGAGATGAACTCCTTTGGATTCTGAAATTTTTTCAGTCTTCCAGGGTCCCACAGGAAAATGTAAATATGTTTCAGAAAGGCAGCCGCTTCATCCCTCACTTCAGAGAGTGGTTTCCAACCCTGCTATACACTGAGTCACTTTGAGAGCTTAAGAGTAACTGATGCCTAGGCTCTATCCCCAGAAAATCTGATTTAATTGGTTTTGGGTAAAATCTGGGCATCAGGGTTTCTAAAAGCTCTTTGGGTGATTCTAAAGTGTAGCCAAAACTGAGAACTGCTGCTTTAGAGCAGACCTTCTCAAACTTTATTGTGCATCCGAATCACCTGGGGCCTTGTTAAAACCAGATTCTGATTTGGTAGGTGTAGGAAAGATCTGAGACTGCACTACAAACAAGGTCTGGGTGATGCTGGTGACGCCAATACTGCTGGTCTGACCTCACTTTTTTTTTTTTTTAATTAATTTTTGGCTGCGTTGGGTCTTCGTTGCTGCACATGAGCTTTCTCTAGTTGTGGTGAGCGGGGGCTACTCTTCATTGCGGTGCGCGGGCTTCTCATTGTGGTGGCTTCTCTTGTTGCGGAACACAGGCTCTAGGCACCTGGGCTTCAATAGCTGTGGCATGTGGGCTCAGTAGTTGTGGCTCACGGGCTCTAGGGCACAGGCTCAGTAGTTGTGGCGCACGGGCTTAATTGCTCTGCAGCATGTGGGATCTTCCCAGTCCAGGGCTCGAACCTGTGTCCCCTGCATTGGCAGGTGGATTCTTAACCACTGGGCCACCAGGGAAGTCCCTAACCTCACTTTTAGTAGTCAGCTGTTGGAATCTGTTAACAGCCTGCAGAGAGCTAGGATGTCTGCTTCCAGTTTGCGTGGGTGGACATGGCCAGCAGAGGAAAAGGGGTGCTGAAAGGGCAGCTGGAGTAAAGATAACCCTCACTGCCACTCAGGTATGCTCATGGCTGATCCTGTCTAGGCTATTCGGGGTGCCCCACAGAGGCTACTCTTGGCTGGGGCCACGGAGATGACCACACAGAGCTGTGTGTGCTGACCCAGTAAGTAGCATGTACTGCATCACGAGGAATCTTCTAGGAGGCCTGCTTGATTTGGGGTCGTGGGAAAACCCCCAGGGAATATTATCAATCAACCCCAAAGTACAGACAGGACACGTAAACACACATACACATACACATACACACAATCAGACATGGCTGACTTCAGAGAGTGTGAGTGGAAATGAAGCCTTCCTACCAGTAAAGCCCACCAGACAGCCTCCCAGCCTGGGCCAGCTCCCCTCTGAAACTTCCTTCCACTGGTAGGACACATGCTTCTCTGAGCCGCCTGTTCTCTATTTCCTCCCCCAGTCTACTTCTCTGAGCACAGCAGGACTCATGCTTTCTAATTCTGGCCCCACCTGCAGGTCTGAAATAAGAATAATCCCTATTAATTTTTAAAGAGTTTCTGTTTCCAGTGACTACAGGTAAACAGACCTGACTTATTAAAAACAAACTATGTTAGCCTATGGTTTTTGTTTTTCTCTTTTTGATTTCATTTTGTTATACAGCAGAAACTAACACAAGACTGTAAAGCAATTATACTCCAATAAAGATGTTAAAAAAAAAAAAAAAACTGTGAGGAAAGTTCTAAATTATAAAAAATTACTTTAAAAAACTCCCAAAGTACTAATGACCATAAGCCCCTGGTCTTCAGTGAAATGTACATGGGCCTGGGTCTGCATTCTTGGAAACTATTTCCAGTATTATGGCCATTTTAAATTAGTGTTTCCCCTGAGCCATAGAGGGGTAGTAGAAGTGTCTTGGGAGCCCCTAAGAGGTGAGGAGTGGTGTATTGTATTCTGGTCTTCCCTAAGATTTTGTTTTGTCGTTGTCGTTGTTGGCCGCGCCATGCTGCATGCGGGATCTTAATTCCCCAACCAGGTATTGAACCCGTGCCCCCTGCATTGGGAGCACAGAGTCCTAACCACTGGACCACCAGGGAAATCCCTTCCCTAAGATTTTGTTAGAGAAAGAGTCGCAATACTTTTTTTAAAAAAAATGCTTGAAAACCATCACTCTTAGACCTTGCTATTCACCAGCATCACTAGAACACTTGTTCAAAACCGTACAATCTTAGGCCCCACCCAGATATACTAAATCCCCAGATGATTCACATGCATGTTCAAGTTTGAGGATCACTGCTTAGACAGTAGTGTTCAAACTCTGGTGTGCATCAGAATCTCTTGGAGAGCTAATAAAGGATGTAGAGAACCAGGCCTGCTGACGTGGGTAAGACCTGGGCCTTCGTGTTTCTGTCAGGTTCCCAGGTGATTCTGACTCTCCAAGTTTGAGAAGCACTGCTCTAGGTCACTACTCTCCCCTTCCTCTGTCCCTCTGGGCTGGCCCTGATCGTTGCTTCTCCCTTCCTTAGCAATTTCAGTCTTCAACCTGAAGAGATCTGATCCTCTCTTTAAGGAGATCCTTTAGAAATCCTGCAAGACTCTCAAAAAATGAGTATATGGGGGCCTCTACATCGTACAGAATTCACTGTATTAAGGGAGAGATTCTAAATTGCTTCCAATTTCAGCATTTCTCCTCTCTATACACAGGACTAGTTAGATTAGGTCCCTGGCTGACATGGGGCCTCCAGATATGCTAAGGGAAGCCTTGGGAATCTTTTTGTCTACGACTTTTGGTCTTGCTTTACTCTTGGATTATCCTAAAGCTTTTCAACAGCATGAATGGATTTTTTTTAAGAGACAGATCTGGGTTCAAATCTGACCACCATCCCTTACCCTGAGGCAACTTGCTTCAATTCTACGTATAGGTTTCCTCATCTGAAAATTGGAAAAAACTCCTCATAAGATGTTATGAAGATTAAAGGAGATATAAATTGTTGGACACAATGACAGGCCCAAAGTAAGCTCAATTAATAAAAGGCCTGGGGGTGGAGAGGAAAGTTCTTTGTCCTGGGTCAGTAATCTGAGCTCAGACTCTTGGGGAGGTTTCATTTCATCAAGCAGGAGAGAGAACACCTTGCTTAGTTAGAACCTGCTGGTCAGTTTCTTCTGGCCCTTTGAACAGTTCAGATTCTCTTAATTTTGTTTATTTGCTGTGAAGTGCTGCAAAAATAGCATTTCAAATCAAAATGGTAATCTGAACCTCAGAGACATTTAAGGGCTTTTTAAGAAAATGTCTGCAAGTTTAATGCATTTCTTGGCTTCTTCCCTTCTTTGCCTTTTCAGTGATTTACAGAGGGAAGAGAAATGCGGAGTGACATAGTGAACCATGGATAAAAAAAGAGACTTGACTAGTGAGTAATTTAAATTGAAATGATATGATTCAAAGGCAAAGTGTTTTGGGTTTTTTTGCTTTGCTTTAAAAAAATTCTTCCCATATCTTTTTCAGAGCTTCCTCAATTGTTAGTGTGATTAGAGATGGAAAAGATCTATTAGAATACAAAATGCCTCTAGGATAGGACAAATCCTTTTGGCCTTTAGAGAACCACTCTAGCTCCATTTCCTGCAGGAAGGTGTGTCTTCACCTGCACAGGAGTTCAAGATCGGCTGCAGAGAGAACTCAGTAGAGAAATGAATCCAGAAAGTCCTCTGGAAGGCTGCCAGAGTGAGCCAGCACACTGGGAAAGTCCTGGAAATGTGAAAGTTCTGCTTAGCAGAAATTCTTTATTTCACATCCAGACATACTACAGACTTCAGCACACCCACTTCATAAGCATTTCATCGACCCCAGCACTTGCCGTGTGGCCCTCTAGCCATTCAAGAGTTGGACAAGTCCACCCCCAGAGAAGTCGAAATCAAGCCACCACACATAGAGAGCGCTCACCCAAGACGAACCTCCACCAGGACTTTGGCCAAGGTTGGATACCAGCAGCTGCCAGGGCCACCTGTAGTAACAAACACCCTCAGCTCAAGTTAGGAGGAAGCTGAGCCACTTGCAGCCTTCACCAAGCCAAAGCATCGTGTGATGAGACCTCTGTGTGTCTGGGAAAGCAGAGCCGTTGGCCTGTTGCTGGAAGGACTGTGGTCATGTTTTTGAATGAGCAAAGATTTCAGATGGAGGGACAGCCAGGACCAGAGCCTCAAATGGTGGCAGAGTGACATAGGGAAGGACCATCAGTCTTGCTGGCTATAGCCCCCGCTTACACTGTAACTGCTTTTTTTTTTTTTTTTTTGAATCTTTGGAGAGAAAAGGCAATGATATATAATATAATCTGTTGTACCTAAAAAAATTTTGTCCTTCAAGTGCCAGTAACCTTATTAAAAGATAGTGCGAGTAGGACTTGTGTAACACACACGTAACTAAAGTGTTTACTCCCCAGAAGCATAGCTGTGGAACTAAGAACGTCTGTTGTTAGGAACAGCCATAAAACTCTGCCCAGAGGGAACTGGAGCGTGGAATTAGGCTTGAGGTACACTAGGAGAGAGCAGCAAACTTCCTTTTCTACGTCTGCTTTCCCTTTCTGTGTAAGACTGATGAGAGATACTCCCCAGAGCAACTGCACTTGAAAAGGACATAGATGAAGACATGTACCCCGAAAAATGGAATTTGCTGTGTCAGAGAGCACACACAGAGGAGGGCCAAGTATTAGTTCACTTTTGTTCCTAAATACCAGTGTCTGAACAGGAGTCAGGCTAGGTGTAGCAACATCAGTTGGGGAACCCATTACTTAATATAGATTTCCAGGTACCACCCCTGGAGTTTCTAACCCAGCAGGTTTGGGACCAGGCCTGGGAATGTATATTTTTAACAAACTCACCAAGTGATTCTGACATGCAGCCAGGTTTGGGAACCTTAAACGGCTTGCCTTGGTGGGTTCTTCCTTGAAGCGACATTTCAATGATGGGAAGCTGAGACGTGTTAAAAGATAAACTGAGGCATATTAAAAATTTTAAGAGTTTATTTGAGCAGAAATTGACTTAAATTCAGCAGCACCAAAACAGAAATGGTTAGGAGCGCTCCACTGACAGGTGCTGGGGGCGGGTGTTGGTGGTGATGGGGATTTTATTGAGAAGAGGCAGAAGCAAACCAAGGATATTATTAGATTAGCTCTATAGCTATGGCCAATAGCTATATAGCTATAGTGGTTGCTTTATTTGGGAAATCCTAGTTGGCTATTTGTGATTGGTTGTCCTTAGATTTTGATTTTTTAACCTTGAGACCCTTACAGACTTAGGTTTTTGTTTGCTTAGGAAGGCGGCTAAGGTATGAGAACGACCTCAGTCTAATGGCCTCCTTGTTTAATTAACTTAACAGAAGATAGAGGGCTGTGGCGTTGAGGAAAGATTGGTGAGAAGATCTGGAGGGTCCAGAGTGGGTCCATGCCCCGTGAGGGCAACCATGAACTGAGGCAGCGTTCTGGGCTGTGGTTCAGAGCTCATGTGAGACTGCGTGCTGAGCCCGGTTGCTGGCAGGGTGTGCCCTCTGAAAAGAGTTGTGTCCATGGCTGACTGGAACAGCCAAAGAGCCGAGGGCAAAGGCCAAATGGAAGGCCAGAATCCCTGGTTCTAGGACACTAGGGGGCTGGGGCCAGTACACTCATACCCTATAAATACCAGAACACAGAAAATGAAATGGCCTGTCTACTTAGCTAGGCATCTAAGTCTGGGCTGCTTTGGTCAGAATTCTGCAGAAGACAATATGGTCCCCACTGGGTGAACATAAAATCAAAACATGGACGTAGCACATACTACATGCTTCTAAGTGCTTTTCACATACTCATTTCGTTCTCATAAAAACCCTGTGAGCTAGATAATAATATTATTCCTTTATACATATAACAAAAATGAGACCCAGAAAGGTCAAGGAATTCATCCATGTTCTCACAGCTAACCAGTTGAAACACAAATTATCGGGGGGCCGTTGATCAGACCTGCTAATCCATGATATTTTTATGGAAAACATTTCTCTGGGTTATCATGATTAAGTGATAAATTATATTTGAGAAGAAGACCTGGGAACAGGATGGTGAGAGAGGAATCTGCACTAACTCAAGAGCTTTTACATTCAGCCCTAGATCATTGTAGCAGTTTATCAGCTCTACAAATTATGCAAAGCAGATTTTTCATCTCTGACAAGCGTTGGTGGATTTTACCTTCCATTCTGCTGTGTCGTGTTCAGGGAATTCAAATTCCTGTTCAATCTGTTTAGGCAAACCAACAAAAGGAGACTAGAGAGACAGCTCAGGGAGGTTATGTGAAACTAGGGGAGCAAGTGAGGTTAGGCAATGTGGTACAATGGAAAGGGCAGTGGTTTTGGAGCCATCTTGAGGTCTTACGTGATTTAACTTCCCTGAATCTGTTTTCACATCTGTAAAATGGCAGTAAAGATTATCATCTTGTTGGGTTGTTGTGAAGTTTGAGATATTATACTCTATTCAACAAATAAATGCAATGACACTGGAGTGTTTCAAGTCACACTACTAATTAAAGGCAAAGCCAGGGTTTGTGGACCCATGTCTATATGCTGCTAACACCCACATTTGCTCCACTATTTCACACTGCCACCTTGGAATCTGGCCTTCAGGGGCATGAGTCACAGCTATACCCCATGTGACTCAAGTCAAACTTCCAACCCAGAAGGGCCTTTCTATGTTATCCCACGGCACCTGGTCATTCTCCTCAAGGGTAGAGGATGGAGGCACTTCCACCCACATCACTCTTCTGTCTTGGTTTGACCCTCTAGGGCAAAGAGCTCCATTTTAGAAGGGTGAGTCTGTACCTTGTCTTTTTCTTATCCCTGGGGCCTCAACCCAGGTATACTAAGTAGAATCTGATTTAAAATTGAAAAGGGAGAGGAATGTAGTATGTGCATTTGTTTAAAATTCTGACCACCTAAGTGCATTCAAAATACGTTTGAAACAGGCCAGAGCTCCAGCTTGGTCCATACAAGACTTGCATGGAAAAACCATTCATGCCATAGGTTTTGCTTGAACCCATTTTATGGGTGTTTTCATTCTTCATTCTCCTTCTCTCTCCTAAAAAGCTAAAAAGCAAAAATTGCCAGTTATCCCACAGACTGCCTTATTGCTTTCTGTGTAGCTCAAGCCTGATTTCTTGTTCCCACTGCACCACTAGCTGTGCATCCTTGGCAAGTTACTTAACTTCACTAAGCCTTAGGTTCCTTGTCTATAAGGGTTGCTTTGAGGATCAATGAGATAATCCACTTAGCGTGGTGCCTGGCATATAGTAAGCCCTCAGTAAATGTTAGCCATTGTTATTACTAGTAGTGACTAACCATTTGCACTTCCCTATGTGACCAACTTGAACCATTGGTTCTTTGCAAATGGGTGTGGGAAAGTCTACTTTCCACCAGTATACGATGGTTATGTTACAGTTGGGGGGGGGGGCGGTTCTCAGCAACTAAACTCTTTTAATTCATGATTGACTACTTGTTTTTGTTTTTATCACGCAGCTTGTGGCATCTTAGTTCCCGGACCAGGGATTGAACCCACCCCCTCAGCAGTGAAAGTGGGGAGTCCGGGAACGCACCGGCCGGGAATTCCCCTATGATTGCTTTGATTTCAAGTCTCCAAAGAACCATCTCAGGAAACAGATCTCTGCCTAAACTTTCTAAGTCTGAGCTCCAATCACCTCCTTTGTGAATCAGCAATAATTCCCTTCTTTTAAATCCTAAAACATTGATAGCCCCTCCCACATGAATTTATGTTTATTGAATAATTATTATTTTATTGGTTCATTTATGTATATTGTCACCATTAAGGCATTCGCTACTTTAACCAGTTTTTGACTACCTTCGGCATGCCAGGAATTGAGCTAATTAGACTTTAAATTCTTCATTAGTGGGTCTCCTTTTTTTGACTTTCCTGAAAGTCCTGCAGAGTTCTGGTCACAGTGGACGGCACCTCATAGTTCTATACAATGATTATGTCCTTGGAAAATGAATAAAATAAACTTTTTGGAGGCTAAATTTTCTATTAGGTAGCTGACTGAGTGAAGAGTCTATTACAAACCGCTTCGCAATGTGAAGAACTCTTTTGTAAAGCGAAGGATCCCTTCCTTTTTCATGAATCGTATGCGTGAATTCGGGATTTCTTAAGATGGTATCAGCTCACAATCCGTCTGTACGCTTTCGCTTTCTGACGTCCCAGGACGTCGAAATTCGGTTGACAGCCTCCCGCTAGAGGGCGCAACTGCCCACGGAGATTCCACCCGCACTGCGCAGCCTCAGTCCAGGGGTGGGCGGAAATCCCCTTACGGACGCCCGTGACGTCACCGGAGGGCGCGGCCCGTGGGTGTGGGCGGGGCCTTCCCCTCAGCGACGGGCGGGGCCAGGCCGAACACCCTCTAACAGCTGAAGGGGGTTGCGAGTGGGAGGCGGCGGCTGGTCCTCAGCGGTGTTTGGGAAGATGGCGCCTCAGGTGACGGACCGGGGGCTGAAGAGCATCGTGTGGCAGAGTGAGTGCGGTGGGACAGGGGCTGAGAGAGGGAAGGCCAGGAGGCCGCGGCGCCGGGCCCTGCTTTCCTGCCCCAGACCAGCAGTCCCTTGGGGAGCCGCCACGGGCACTCGTTGCTTTGGCTCCCACGTCCATGTTAGCACTTCTTCCTTCTTTCCTTCCCAGCCCTCGTTCTGGCAGCACCAACGATGGGCGGGGTGCGGGAGGACGCGGCCTTCTCGCAGGCGTCCGGCACCCTTTGGGCTGGGCTCGGCCGGGCTCTGGCCCCGAAACCCCGCCCTGCGTGAGCGGCCCTGGGCCCGGCTTTTCCGCCCGCGGCCGCTGCGCGGTTCCTCGCTTGCGCTGTCTCCGGGGCCCCACCAGTCGGCGATGTCTCTCCACCCGAGACAGAGCGCTGTGTTTCTCTATCCCGCCCCTCCCCTTCTCCCCACGCTTGAGTTTTCCAAGACTGCTTACTCTGCTTATTCGTCTTAGTATCAGCGAGAGTTTTACTAAGCGTACTTTACAATGCTTGTCCTTTAAAAAAACAAAAAGAAAACCTCACTGTTAAACAAACCCTTCTTCCCTTCTAGAAGAACCCACTTTCTAAAGAGTTCTTGAGAAGGGACCATCGGAATGATTAAATCTCGGGGCAAATCTGCACCTTCACCTCTTCCTTTCCACTCTCGGAGCCACTCCCTTCTGATAGGACTGTATTATAATACTTATTGGTTACTGATATTCTGCCATTGTGCTGTATCATCTACGACTTTCATAAATATCACTCCACACCTAGGTCTGCCAGCTTAGAGAAGGAATGAAACCGCCAAGAACCAAACAGGAAGAACCATCATTGTTTGGCATTGCTGGGCTCAAAGTAATTATGGTCTAGTAGTGAAAAGGGGTAACATCTAATTAGTATTTCTGGCTCCAGCTTGTTGAGCAAGGAACAGAAATAGTGACTGAGTTAACAAAATTATGGGAGTCACAGAGTTCCTGTGTAAAATTAAAACTCCAAATCGGTAACTGGCATACTGCTTAACATACTAAAAGCAAGGGTATAAATAGAAGGGGGAAAAAGTTATGAAAATTTTTTTAATTGGATAGTTATAAGGTTAGCATTTTGTTTTTCAGAATTTACATGGGTCCCTTTTAAGGTTTGGTAATGTTTTAAAATCACAGTGGCATTTAAATACATTTATATGAAAATGGATAATGAATTGTGTTGTATAATTTCCAAGATGGTCCTTAACATCAGCATTTATCAGAAAAAAAAGGTTAATGATAGTAACCTCGGTACTGATAGCATGGAAACTAGGCAAGAGGGAGCGTTTACAGGTAACAAAATTTCCGTCTTGTGCTGTTAACTTGAGGTAGCACCAGGATACCTACATGGAGCGTAAAATAAAGAAGAGGGGACACTGAATGGAAGGAAGTGTTATACAGATTAAAAAAAATAGTTCTTCGAATTTTTGTGGAAATAGGAACATAACTAAAAGATTAGATGATATTCATTCAGCACTTAGTTTAAAGTAGAGAGAGAAAGAGAAGTGGGAGCCTCTGAGTTCTGTTAGCAAAAGGTGAGAAAGTCTGAAAGAAATGATGGAGGAATCTCCTCAGGGAGAATCGTATATTTGGGGAAAGGTTTTGCTAGGTTGAAGGTAGTATAGTTAGGTCAGGTTAGAAAGATAAATAACTTAACCTTCAATTTACCTGTAAAGTAGGGAGAAGGGAATTAATATTTTTTGAACATAACTCTGTGCCAGGCACTATTCTTTACAAATATCAAAACAATGAGAATTATTATCTCTTTAACAGATGTTAAAGCTGATACACCTATTATCATACCTGCATAATTCTTTTTTTTTTTTTTTAATACACTATGTATTTATTTATTTATTTATGGCTGTGTTGGGTCTTCGTTTCTGTGCGAGGGCTTTCTCTAGTCGTGGCAAGTGGGGGTCACTCTTCATCGCGGTGCGCAGGCCTCTCACTATTGCGGCCTCTGTTGTTGCGGAGCACAGGCTCCAGACGCGCAGGCTCAGTAATTGTGGCTCACGGGCCCAGTTGCTCCATGGCATGTGGGATCTTCCCAGACCAGGGCTCGAACCTGTGTCCCCTGCATTGGCAGGCAGACTCTCAACCACTGCGCCACCAGGGAAGCCCCTGCATAATTCTTAATAGACAAAAAGTCAGAAACAACCCAAATGTCCATGGACTGGTGAATGGATAAATAACATGTGGTTATGTCCATACAATGGGATATTATTGGGCAATAAAAAAGAAGGAAGTACTGAAACATGCTACAGTTTTGTTTTTTTTTGTTTTTTTGGTTTTTTTGCGGTACGCGGGCCCCTCACTGTTGTGGCCTCTCCCGTTGCGGAGCACAGGCTCCGGACGCGCAGGCTCAGCGGCCATGGCTCACGGGCCCAGCCGCTCCGCGGCATGTGGGATCTTCCCGGATCGGGGCACGAATCCATGTCCCCTGCATCGGCAGGCGGACTCTCAACCACTGCACCACCAGGGAAGCCCTCTTCTAGAGCTTTAAATTCCAAACAGGCCCTGGCAGAATGCAATGGATAATAATGCTTGTGAAAAGTAAACAGTGGGGAAAAGAAAACACTAGATCAGTTTTGTAATTTTCCCCCATTATTCAATAAATATTATTGAATTCCTATGGGAATACAGCAATAGAAGGCAGACAAGTTCCAGCCTTCTTGAACCTTGCATTCAAGTGTGGAATAATAGAAAATGAGTATATAAACAAAGAATAAACATGATTATTTCAGTCTGTGATATCTATATATAGAAAGGGACTGTTCCAGGTAGGTGGATCAGGAAAAGTTTCTCTGAGTAGGTGACATTTGAGCCGAGGCCTAAAACATGAGAAGAAATCAGCCTTTAGGGACCACATTAAAACCCCTTTTAAAAATTTAATATTTGAATGCAAAGGGCTACATTTATTTACAAAACTAATTCCCATACTTAAAATCAGTGAAAGTTTCTAGTGCTTGGTATTGCTCATTTGCCACTTTTTGCTACGGGGGGCATGGTAATAAAAATATCACTGATAAAAGATTTTAAATAAAAATTTGATGAACTTTATTTGAAAAACGCACAGCAAAACAATAGTAATTAAATCGACCATAAAGCAAGTTGAAGCCACCTATGACATTTTTTTCCTTATTCAGTATAGCCTATTTTCTTTCTTGTCTATAAACAATAGTCTAATGTCTGTAATTCACCTTGTATATTTTAGAGGAAATGTTAGAGAAAATGAACCTAGTAAAATTACAAATAAAAGTAATCAGAATGTATTTATCTGAGCCAATTCTTTGCACATTAAATCATAAGCTTTTTGGGTTTTTTTCACATTTTTCTTCTAGTTCGTATATAGCTTCAGATATATTTTTTATTATTTGTCATTTTGTGACTTCCTTTTTTAAAACAGTTAACAGTACGCGGTCCTCTCACTGTTGTGGCCTCTCCCGTTGCGGAGCACACGCAGGCTCAGCGGCCATGGCTCATGGGCCTAGCCGCTCCGCAGCATGTGGGATCTTCCCGGACCGGGGCACGAACCTGTGGCCCCTGCATCGGCAGGTGGACTCTCAACCACTGCGCCACCAGGGAAGCCCTAATCATTCTTAAATACCTTGATGTGGCAAAAAAGTTTGATAACAGAAAAGATTGTAAAATAAAATTAATCTTCATCCCTACCTAGACCCCAGACTCCTTTGCCAGAGACAGCCACTCAGGTTTCTTATAAATTCCTTGAGAACTTATTTATGCCAATATAGGCGTGTATAAAATATATTTTTTGTTTTTTGTTTTAATTATCTTTGTTTTATGTCTTTTTTCATTCTGGTCACTTCTTTAAGTTTATCTTGTTGAGAAAAATTCTCTTCTTTTTGGATATTTGCAGAGTCATGTATTCTTTTAAATCAATATTTATTGACTACCCTGTGCCGCCCACTATTCTAGGTGCATACCCCTTGACCTCCTGGAGTTTACAGTTCAGTGGGAGGAGACAGGTACATAGGTACTAAGTGCTATATTAGTAGCATGAAGAAGTTTCATGGGAGAAGAGAAGAAAAAGGAATTATTTCCTCTCTGCGAGTGGATCAGGGGAGACTCCAAATAGGAGGTAACAGTGAAAGGTAGTAGGATTTTGCCAGACAGGGAAATCTGAGCCAAGACCCAAAGATGTGAAAGTATGTGATTGTTTATGGAAGAGGGAATAATTCCTTTAGTCCGAGTACAGAGTATTTGTTGCAAGAAATAGGGGGATGAAGACTAAAAGGTAGGTTGGAGCTAAATTGTTCAGACATGCTGTAGCAGTGGTGAGCTACTAAAGCTGAAAGGTTTTCTTTCCTCCTCAAACAGCAGTCATCAGCATTTTGGGGACTTACTAGAACAGTGCTGAAAGGAAGTCATTTTCTTGTTCCTAAAGTTTTCATTAAGTATAATGCTAGTGTAAAGTGCACTAATGCTAAATGTGCAGATGGATACATTAAAAAAAAAATTTTTTTTATTGGGGTATAGTTGATTTACAATACTGTGTTAGTTTCAGGCGTACAGCAAAGTGAATCAGTTGTACATATACGTATATACACTTTTTTTTTTGATTCTTTTCCCATATAGGTCATTACAGAGTATTGAGTAGAGTTCCCTGTGCTATACAGTAGGTCCTTATTAGTTAGTTATTAGTCCTTATTTATTTTTGGCTGCATTGGATCTTCGTTGCTGCGCATGGGGTTTCTCTAGTTGTGGCGAGTAGGGGCTACTCTTTGTTGTGGTGCACGGGCTTCTCATTGTGGTGGCTTCTCTTGTGGAGCACAGGCTCTAGGTGCGCAGGCTTCAGTAGTTGTGGCTCACGGGCTCTAGAGCACAGGCTCAGTAGTTGTGGCTCATGGGCTTAGTTGCTCCACGGCATGTGGGATTTTCCTGGACCAGGGCTCGAACCCATATCCCCTGCATTGGCAGGCAGATTCTTAACCACTGTGCCACCAGGGAAGTCCTAGATGGATAAATTTTTATTCATGTAGCTACCACCTAGATTGAGGTATGGAATGTTTCCAAGCACCCCATAACTCTTCCAACGCCAAATTCCACCCTTTACCCCAGAGTAACTACTGTTCTGACTTACATTGCCATCAAGCAATTTTATAGCGGTGGCATTTTACCTTTCCACCCTTATGTTTAAGAGAGGAACACTTCAGGCTGTTTTTTGGGTTTTTAAAAAATATTTATTTATTTGGCTGTGCCGGGTCTTGGTTGCGGCACTCGGGGTCTCTGTTGCCACATGTGGGATCTTTTTTAGTTGCGGCATGTGGGATCTAGTTCCCTGACCAGGGATGGAACCCAAGCCCCCTGCATTGGGAGCATGG
>NW_006774564.1:2862894-2879049 GCF_000442215.2 Lipotes vexillifer | reverse complement strand
GTATGCAGGCCTCTCACTGTTGTGGCCTTTCCCGTTGCGAAGCACAGGCTCCGGACGCGCAGGCCCAGCGGCCATGGCTCACGGGCCCAGCCGCTCCGCGGCACGTGGGATCCTCCCAGACCAGGGCACGAACCCGCCTCCCCTGCATCGGCAGGCGGACTCTCAACCACTGCGCCACCAGGAAGCCCGGGAGCATGGATTCTTAACCACTGGTCCACAAGGGAAGTCCCCCTTCAGACTTTTAATTGTAAAGTATTTGCTTGAAGAATAAATATAGAATTTACTAAATTTCTACCTAGAAATAATTGCTTTAATATTTGCCTTTGTATATATTTAGGTGGTCTTATACTAGTCCTCAGTTTTCATATTGTTCATATTTCATAAATTTTTTTAAAGATTTTTTTGATGTGGACCATTTTTTTAAAGTCTTTATTGAATTTGTTACAATATTGCTTCTGTTTTATGCTTTTTGGTTTTTTGGCACGAGGCATGTGGGATCTTAGCTCCCCATCCAGGGATCGAACCCACACCCCCTGCATTGGAAGGCAAAGTTTTAACCACTGGACCACCACGGAAGTCCCGTTTCATAACATTTTTAAACAATAAACCTTGAAAGCTCTAAGTGGTCTTTCCCATGACCAGGTCAATCTGTTTTTTGTTTTAAATTTATTTATTTTATTTATTTTTATTTTTGGCTGAGTTGGGTGTTCATTGCTGTGCGCAGGCTTTCTCTAGTTGTGGCGAGCGGAGGCTACTCTTTGTTGCGGTGCTCAGGCTTATTGTGGTGTCTTCTCTTGTTGCGGAGCATGGGCTCTAGGCGTGTGGGCTTCAGTAGTTGTGGCTCACGTGGGGTCTAGAGTGCAGGCTCAGTAGTTGTGGCGCACGGGCTTAGTTGCTCCATGGCATGTGGGATCTTCCGACCAGGGCTGCTCTAGGCGTGTGGGCTTCAGTAGTTGTGGCTCACGTGGGGTCTAGAGTGCAGGCTCAGTAGTTGTGGCGCACGGGCTTAGTTGCTCCATGGCATGTGGGATCTTCCCGGACCAGGGCTCAAACATGTGTCCCCTGCATTGGCAAGTGGATTCTTAACCACTGTGCTACCAGGGAAGCACAGGTCAATCTGTTTTTATTCAGCTAGTAATGAGTATTACTTTTACCTCTGCCCCAGGCCCCTGGGATTACTTTTATAAAGATTCTTACCTGTTCATTTCCTGTTTTCCAGACAAATCAGTTTTTCTTGCATATTTATCAGGCTTATTAGTTTCTCTGTGATTAAAGATAGTTGTACAAGTATACCTTGGCATTGCTGATGCTATACACTACTTTGTTAGTTCTCCTTTTATTTTTCCTTTCAGTGTTTTCACATCCTCTTTGGTGTTACAGTTTTAAATACATTTCCTTTTATATATAGGAGAAACAGAAGGAGCAAAGATAGAGTAATTGGTATTAATAGGTCATTAATTGGGGACCATCTGGACTGGTGGAAGATTAATTTAGAGATTAGGTGGAGGCCAGTTGATGGAGGATGTTGAATAGTAAGACTCTAGATTTTATCCTGTAGGTAACAGTGAGCATTTGAGAGAATTTTGAGGTGGGTATTGATATAACAGGGCTGTGTTTCAGGAAGATGACTCTGTCAACAGTGTGAAAAATGGATTGGAAAAGGTAAAGGGGTTGGAGGTAGAGAGCAGGAAATCCAAACAGGAGATTATTGCAGTAGTTCAGTGAGAGATGATGAGAATCAAGCCAATGCTGGTGACAGCGGCAGTCACCAGAAAGAACAGTCAGTACAGCCTAATGATTAGAAAATGGAGGAAAGAGGAAATAGCTGATGACTATGACTAAGTAAATGACAATAGGGCTTCCCTGGTGGCGCAGTGGTTGAGAGTCTGCCTGCCGATGCAGGGGCCAGGAAGATCCCACGTGCCGCGGAGTGGCTGGGCCCGTGAGCCATGGCTGCCGAGCCTGGGCGTCCGGAGCCTGTGCTCCGCAACGGGAGAGGCCACGACAGTGAGAGGCCCGCGTACCGAAAAAAAAAAAAGAAAGAAAAAGAAAATGACAATAAAACTCATAGAAATGGAGAAGTCTAGAGCAGTTTTTAGGGCATTTAATCTTAATTTGAGGCACATAGGTGCTGAAACCTGTATTGTGTAATGGAAAGAAGTCCAAGGAGAGATGAGGATTTGTGGAAAATTGAAGGATTCCTTGTGGTTGAGGGAAATAGGGAGAAATTGGTCAAAGAGTACAAACATCCAATTAGAAGATGAGTAAGTTCTGGGGATCTAATGTACAGCATTGTGATTATAGATAACAGTACTGTCCTATATAATTGCAAGTTGCTAAGAGAGTAGATCTTAAATGTTCTCACCCCAAAAAAGAATTGGTAATTATGTGAGGTGATGGAGGTGTAAACTAACACTACAGAGGTAATTATATTGCAGTATATATGTATCAGATCAACACACTGTATACCTTAAAGTTACAAAGTGTTATATGTTAATTATATCTCAATAAAGTTGGGGGGAAAATTAAAGCACAGATCTGTTAGAGGATACTTAGATGATGAGTATGGTCTCTGAGGAAGAGTATAGAGCAAGCAGAGCAAAAGTAAGAGAATTGAATCTTGGGATGTATCCATATTTAGGGTGCAAGAGAAATGGATTATAAGGTTAAATAATTCTCATTAATAATTAGGGGAAATACCTTTTTAGTTCTGTCATATTAGTTGATGTGATTTCCTTTGACTCCTCCAAACACATTTTACCTGTAACCACATCACTTTTCATGGATGCCCCTAATCTCTGTCCACAAAACTAGTTATCTCTTTATCATTTTTGAGATGCTAACACTGACTGGCTTGGTATCCTCAGATTCTAAGGTATCCTCAGATTCTAGTTAGAAATAACGGCAAGCCACATATGTTACTTAAAGTTTTCTGATAGCCAAATCAAAAAAAAAGGTAAAAAACATGAAATTAATTTTTAAAATATATTTTGTTTAACTTGATGTATCCAAAATTTATCATTGAAACATGTAAATAACATACAAAATGATATTTTAAATTTCTTTTTGTACCAAGTCTTTGAAATCTGGTGTGTATTTTATACTTGCAGGACATCCCAGTTTGGGCTAACCACATTTCAAGTGCTCAGTAGCCACATGTGACTAGTTTCTGACATATATGACAGTGCAGTTTCTAAGGTGGTAAAGACTGGAACGAGTTGGGCTAGGGAGCTGTTCAGTCTGCTCCATCATAAATTCCCTGAGCATTCATTTCTAAGAGAAAGACATAAATTCAGCAAAAATTAGCAAAATGTCTTTGATTTTCAACTTGTTTTAGGTATACAGGAATAAAGCAAGCTTAGAAAGGGAAGTACCATAATGTGTCAGTGCCTCAGTGCTACTTGAGGAAATCCTTCCTCTTTGCCTGTAGAATACCAGAATCCACTGCTTTAGGCTTAAATTGTGGTTAAATACTTCAGGCTTTTGCCGTAATCTATATAACATCATAATCTTCCCAGAAACATATATAAGCCTCTTAATATCTTAACACTTCCACACCTTCTCAATCACAACAAAACCTTTCAGATCACAATTCTTATGATGAGTGTCAGTAACCCTTATTAAATATACCCTCTGCTTGGACATGTCATTTTTTAACATGGTGCCAAAAACTTGTTGGTAAATTTCCAAAAGCATTAACTTAAATATAAATTAAGAAATAGAGAAGTTTAAATGAATTATATAAGTATCTCATTATCAAGAATTAATGGGGCTTCCCTGGTGGTGCAGTTGTTAAGAATCTGCCCGCCAGTGCAGGGGACACAGATTCGAGCCCTGGTCCGGGAAGATCCCACAGGCCGCAGAGCAACTAAGCCCATGCACCACAACTACTGAGCCCATGCTCCACAACAAGAAGCCAACACAATGAGAAGCCCGCGCACTGCAACGAAGAGTAGCCCCAGCTCGCCTCAACTAGAGAAAGCCCGCGTGCAGCAACAAAGACCCAACATAGCCAAAAATAAAAGTAAACAAAATAAGTAAATTAAAAAAAAAGAATTAATGAAAAATAAGAGTTACTGTAATTTACATTTAATTTTATTTTATGTGTTACATTACTACAGTTTTCAAAATTAACTGAGAATTAGTAAAACATTAAATGTGGGAAATTTTTATCTTACAAAGTAGAATAACAGGTATTTGTGTGAATTGCCTCTGTGTATTTTATTTAGTAATTTAAAATATATGTTTACATTAATTTTGAAAATCATTGCAAGGAACGCATTAATAAATATTTACTGATTATAAATAAATTCTGAATATTTGTATCCTAATGCTGTGACACATTTTTGAAAATTGTAGTAAATCAGGAAGAAACTTACTTATCTAGTTTTGATTGTCAGATGTAATTTAGCAATGGGCCAGTTAGGGCTATTCCTGTGGGTTTTTTGTTTTTGTTTTGTCCAGGCCATGGTGGCATGTGGGATCTTAGTTCTCCAGCCAGGGATCGAACCTTGCCCCATAACAGTGGAAGTGCAGAGTCTTAACCACTGGACCACCAGGGAAGTCCCATTTTCTTGTTTTCATCTTGTTTACTTAGGATTTAAGTAAATAGGAAAAACCAAGTGAGATAATACTTTCAGAAATATTTTCCAGATATGTTTATATAATTAAATATGTTAACCATTTTTAAAAATTAATTAATTTATTTATTTTTGGCTGCGTTGGGTCTTTGCTGCTGTGCGCAGGCTTTTCTCTAGTTGCGTTGAATGGGGGCTACTCTTCATTATGGTGCGCAGGCTTCTCATTGTGGTGGCTGGCTTCTCTTGTTAAGGAGCGCGAGCTTTAGGTGCACTGGCTTCAGTAGTTGTGGCTCATGGGCTCTAGAGCGCAGGCTCAGTAGTTGTGGCTCACGGGCTTTGTTGCTCCACAGCATGTGGGATCTTCCCAGACCAGGGCTCAAACTCGTGTCCCCTGCCATTGGCAGGTGGATTCTTAACCACTGTGCCACCAGGGAAGTCCCTAGCCTTTTTAATAATATTCTTATTCTCAAAGATTAAAAATATATTACAGTTTAAATGTACCATATAGGTTATGTATTAAAGAGAACTGGATTTTTACTTCGAGTTTAACATGTGAATGTGCTTTTTATGTAGCTGAGCAATTCCAGTTGATATTTCCCCAGCCATCTTGGACCTTTTGAGTAGTTATTCTGACTGTTGATTAAAATTCCTAAATAGTTCCCTTTTCCTTTGCAGAGATAAAAGCAACAGTGTTTGATGACTGCAAGAAAGAAGGCGAATGGAAGGTAGAATTTCCATACTCACATAGAATTTGCATGAAGCTAGAAGCCTTTATTGAGGACTTCTATATATTTTACTTATTATACTTCTATAAAAGTATAGGGTCTAGAACTATACTGCTTGTGTTCACATCCTAGCTTTACCTCCTATTAGCTGTGGCTTCTTGAACAAATTACTTGACATCTCTGTGCCTCTGTTTCCTTATCGATAAAATGGGGATGGAAGTACCTCATAGGGTAGTTGTAAATATTAAATGAATTAATCCATGTAAAATGCTTAAAATGGTGCCTAGAAAAATTATAATTCTACAAGTGGCATTTTATAATTTTAAGAAAATTTGATGTTAACATACATTTAAAATGAGCAAGTTCTCTGCTTCAAAATGAAAATATTTCTATTTGCTTACTTCTGTATAATATCATGTGTCCGTATATTGAGGAAATAAATTTCTAGGTCATGCAAGTTAAATGAATTGAGATAATTTTGCCTACTGTCCTAATATTTTAATTTTATGTTATAAAAAGTTTATAAGTTTGAGTAGGTTTAATGCATTAAATTCTGTCTTTTGTGAATTCTTGGCAGTCAAATGCTGATAGTATTCTTAATTTATATTCATTTTAAGATAATGCTTCTAGATGAATTTACCACTAAGCTTTTGGCATCGTGTTGCAAAATGACAGATCTTCTAGCAGAGGGTATAACTGGTAAGTGTTACAAATACTCATCATGAAAAACTTTTCTTATTATGATTGGGAGAGTTTGAAGTATTAATAAATTTTAGTAACTGTGTTTCTCAGGGGGTTATGTTTTATTTTTTTAGTAATTCTAGCCATAATAATTACACTGGACATTCTTTTCTTTGTGAATCTTCAGAATAACCTCTGTAAGTCAGAGTTTTTCCCCTCAGCTGAGACATATAATTAAGCACCCCTAACCAAGACTAAGTTGCCTTATTGAGTTTGTTCTTCAAATTTTTTATTCTTATGTATTTGTTATAGTTTTGTATGCTGATGCACTAGGTTTACTGTAGTATTTTGATGAATGTTTGTGGTTTTCATGTATTGTTTTTAAATGAATAGTAAGATTTATGTCATAAAATCAACTTTTGTACATATTTACAAGTGTATAAGTTTCTCTTTATTACCTAGAAATGAGACTATTAATTGTAAATTTAAATCAGCTTTAGTGTGGGATTATGGAAAAAAAATCACACTACCACAGTTGCTGTCTTCCACTGGGCAGGATTGTGTTAATGAGATTTTAATTTCTCTTACATTTTGGAGAGAATACCAATATCTTATAACATTCATAATCATATCATCATCTATATAACTCATCATCCTTTAACTCATCTATTTAAATTTGCCTTCATAACAGCCCTTTAAAGACAGATATTAATACCCTGATTTGTAAAGTGAAAACTGGGTCTCAAAGTCAAATACAATTCTTTTATATTTTGGATTCTAGTATAATATCTGTATCCTCTGTCACTCCTAACTTGTGAGATTCAAAAGTACACCCAGTATTCAAGAAAGTGTGAGCATTGTGTAGAATGAGAGGATTACCTAAAAAATTTAGCAATGTTTACTTTTTGATATTTATTAATAAAATAATCTTTTATTGTTGATTACATATTCAGTTTGTGGTCTTTATGACCTTCAGTAGAAAATTAAGCTCTGAACTAGAAATTAGAAGATTAAAGCCTTGATTTTTCTACTAACTAGATAAGTGTAATATTGATTAAGCCACTTAAGTTTTGTTACATTCCCAGAGGTTTCTCTGATGTGCAGTTAGAGAACCATTTGATAATATGTGTACAGCACTGTGAAGCTACAGAACCGTTTTGCACTGTAAGGAGGTTTTATTGAATTTTTATAGACCATTGTTTCTTACTGTGTGTTCAGTGTTGATTGGTATTGTGCAAGGAAAGAACTCTGTGGCCACGTTAGTTTGGGAAACAGCATTAACAAAGCTAACCAGTTTTCTTTAGGACTTTTTTGGAGTTTTTTATATGATAGCAGATAATGTGGATCCCCTGTGAATAGGTATAGTATTCAGTTTTCTAAACTTATTTGACCACAGAAGCCTTTTTTGGGAAGTATTATATAGGACTGTATATCATGGAGTGTATTGCTGTGGATTGTTCTCAATATCCTCCAGTCACCTAGGTTTACTCTGATTTAATCATAATCATATCTACTAACTTGAACATGGCACATTTCTTTTGAGTTCCACATCAGCTCATCTGCATTGGCCCTTCAGTGATCAGACTTTCTGTCTGCGTTCAGGTCATTTGTGAAAATATTCAGTGTGTCTTGGAACTTTTAAAAAACATGAGAAAAAAATACACGTGTGATGCTACCTCAGTGTCTCCACTAAAGTCAAGTAAAAACCTTTAAAAAAAATAGACTTGGAATTAGATTATTCCTTTGTCACTATTATAGGAATAATCATAAAAACCTTTCCTTTTTTATCATTTAATAGATATCCACTTTTCAGTGAATTGAAGAAGTGGCACTTTCTGCTATTGATAACCAGACATTTCAGAATCTTTTCAAAGTCTGTGTTCCAAATCATATTACAACATTTTAACTTCCACGTTACTCACCAAACATAATACATAGTATGTACAGCATAAGATGATTGTAAGACACTTTATTTTGGGCACTAAGCAATAAAAGTAAATTAACACAGATTTAACCATAATCTTTTTTTTTTTTTTTTTTTTTTTTTTTTTTGTGGTACGCGGGCCTCTCACTGTTGTGGCCTCTCCCATTGCGGAGCACAGGCTCCGGATGCGCAGACTCCGGATGCGCAGGCCCAGCGGCCATGGCTCACGGGCCCAGCCGCTCCGTGGCATGTGGGATCTTCCTGGACCGGGACACGAACCCATGTCCCCTGCATCGGCAGGTGGACTCCCAACCACTGTGCCACCAGGGAAGCCCTAACCATAATCTTTTAAAGGTGAAATTACAATCGTTGGGAGTGGAGATAAAAATAAAATTAACTATTTCCTCGGAAATCTTATTTGATATCCTCTCTAACAGAAGCTATGATAAACCTGTACTATACTAGTATAAATTTAGGGATGAGAAAATGAATCATCGTATTTAAAAGAGAAGTCCAACAGTAGCCTTCCTTGCATGTCAGATTAATGTTTTAAATTCTTTCTAGGCCCTTTGCCAGCATGAATCTTGAAAGATGGTTCTCTTGATTTGTAGAATGATACTTTAAGTTAGTATTGTTTTAATATAGCCTTCATAGTTAATTTGACAATTTAGGGCTTACTCGTTTTAAATTCACTTTGTTTTATATTATTTTTAAAGTTCTTAATTTCAATAATAAAAATATAATTGATTAAACTATGGTGATACTTCATTGTTGAAAAACTGATTTATATTAATGTGTGGTTTTAAAAGAAAAAGAGTTAATTGGCAATTTATTTAAAGAATGTTATAGCAGTTAAAAACTTAGACTCTAGAGTTGGACAGATGTGGGTTGGAATCCTGTCTCTTCTTTCTTACTGTGTAACTTGGATAAGTTTCTTAACTTTTTTAAGCCTCAGTTACCTCATTTGTAAAATACATAAAGGGTTATTATGAGGTTTAACAGATAATTCATGCTTAGCCTGATTTCTGATATTATATTTTCTATTATTATAGTAGAATATTTTTTTAAAGAAATACATTTTTTTTTTTTGGTACACGGGCCTCTCACTGTTGTGGCCTCTCCTGTTGCGGAGCACAGGCTCTGGACACGCAGGCCCAGCGGCCATGGCTCATGGGCCCAGCCGCACCGCGGCATGTAGGATCTTCCCAGACCAGGGCACGAACCCGTGTCCCCTGCATCGGCAGGCAGACTCTCAACCACTGCGCCACCAGGGAAGCCCAAAGAAATACATATTTTAATTTTAAATGCATTTTCTTGGTTTCTTCATGGCATGTTGATTGCTTTTGCTGGTAGACCTAACTGTCAAATAGCTGCTTTATCTTTTTTTCTCATGATGAGCACTTAGCCCAGAGTTTAGGGAAGACACACTTTCAGGACTTTTTAATTTTTCAAGTGAAGACAAAGAAAATGTTAAGCCCAGGATATACAATTGTGTTTCTATATTATTATAAATGAAGTACAGTGAATTTCATTTAACAATTGTTTCAAGTTTATAAATATTTGGTTATATATAAAATGACTTTTTTTTTTGGTTAGTTGTGGAGAATATTTATAAGAATCGAGAACCTGTCAGACAAATGAAAGCTCTTTATTTTATCTCTCCAACATCAAAGGTGAGTGTTTTGAATCTTTAAAAAGTATGTTCTTCAAAATTTTCACCATTGACATGATTTTCTCTTAGAAAATTCAAAGTAATAAAATGTCCTTTATTAGATGCTTAGGAGAGTCTCCCTGTGTTAGAAGATTGTTTCATTTGCATTCTTCTCAATGAGAATATTTAAGTGAAAGAATTCCTTTCTCCCCATCTATTAAAGCAGAATTTAATTATATAAAATGATAGAGTTTCTTTCAATAATTTGTACCCATGCAGTTTCTATTCAACCATAATTTTTAGGAGGATGGAAATGTATGTAAGAGAAATGGTCTTGGATTAATCTTTCATTTATCTTAGTGACTTCCCTATAGTATACATATATGTATGGGTGTACACACATATATGTATGTATATCTGCATATATGTATGTATATATATATTTTTTATGGGAAAGGAATTTCTTTATAATCTAACCATGATTTAATTCATACTTAAAGCCAAAACTTTAGAGCCATTTAAAGTATCAAATTCCTTTATTCTGTATAATATCTGAGAATGCGTTTTCCAACACATCCTTTGGCTTATTCTTAGAATAAGAATGTTAATTTGACAATTCCAATTTCATTTCTTCTAACTCTAGCAGAGCAGACAGTAGGGAAAAACCCAGACATTTACTGTATGGTCTCTACATATTGGCTGCTGGTGGATTTTAATGACGTTTTATATCTTATCCATAATATAATTTTATAAGATAAAATTCATGATCGGAAAAAATGAAAGAAGCACCATTTTCACCTACTAAATAGGCAGAGGGATTTTAAAAAGTGTGTATATGTAGACATTTATTTATTTATCTATGTATCCTATTCTAGCTGTCAATACCCATTATCAATGGTTAATGGAGTAGAAACTACTATATACTGCTAGTGGGAGTATAGATTAATACAGCCTTTTTGGAAAATAATTTGCCGTATCAAGAACCTTGAAACGTTCTGAATCTTGGAGTTTATTGTAAAAAAAAAAATCAAGGAAATTGTCAAACTAAATTTCAAAAGCAATAAAGATACCCAGATAAATTCTTAGCATTAACGAATACTGGTATGAAATACCATGTGGCCATTGAAAATGAGGTTTCTAGAAATTTTTAATGATCTATATAAATGTTCATTTTTAATGTTAGTGACAAAAGCAGGATACAAAATTATGTATTCAATAAAGAATCAAAGGATGTAAAGAAAATGATACCTGAATGTGACTCCTTTATCTACTACAACCAACTCCAGTTTCTCTTCCTGTCCTGAATCAATTACCTCTTGGGTTCTATAGGCTTCTGGGTGTATGTGAGGCCTTGGGCTCCTTGGGTACTTGTAGAGAAACTTGGTGTGAGATTTCCTTCCTCAGGGGCTGGGTGAGCACGTGGAGACCAGCATCAGCGAGTTCCCAAGCAAGGGTCATAAAATGACAGATTTCAGGAAGAGTTTGTGTATAAGAGATCTGTGAACCCTAGGGGAAAGGTCAGTTGGGTGGATTTTTGCTTTTATACCTATAGCCCTCAGGAGGAGAAACTTCTTTGCCTTCCTCTTCGCCTTCCTCTTCTCATGGAACTGCCTCTATTTAGGATACTCCAACAACTAAACCTAAGCTTCAAGTGAGCTGACAAAGAGAAGCAACCACACATCTAAGTAGGTCAGGTGGCCAGAGAGAGACGGTTTAGTAAGAATGAAAAAAAGGGCACATCTAGCAACATATAGGGGCTTGGAGGGAAGAATGATAACCAGAACAGAAAAATAGTACACTTAAGAAGAGTCTGGTATAGCACATAAACTTTCTGAAGCTCAGAAGTGTATTTTCTCAGTTAAATGGTTAATTGAAGAGGATAATCACTATGGAAATTTGAATTAATAGTCTAAAAGATAAAAATGGAGTATCTCAAAGCAAAAAAACAATCATTGAAATCATGAGGGGAAGGATAAGAGACTTGCAGGATAGATTCATGAACTCTAACAGAAATATACTAGTTCTAGGAGTTGCAGGAGGAGAAAAAGAAACAGATGGATGAGAGAGAATTAAATTGTTTGTTCTTCATTTTTGCTTTCAGGCTACTGTATCTTTAAAACTACCAGCATAGAGGCAAATACTATTAGACTATATTACCTGCTCTCGCTCCTCTGCAGTCTGCCAACCTTTGGCTGTTTCATTCTAATCCCCCTTGACAATTTTAGCTCCTAGCTCACTGTCAGTCTGTTCAGCAGTTCTCCAGTCATAGTCTGGATGGTTTCATTTTCCCTGTAGGTAATACTTTCAGTACGTTCATTGACTTCTCAATTCCTTGATCTGCTATCTTCCAGTGGTCTTGTCTTTTATGTTGCTTCAGCTTCTCAGTCACTTGACCATTCCTAGAGCTCCTCGTCACCAAAACAGCACTCTGTTCATACATTTTACCTTACTACTTACTATGCTTCTAGCTATAACTGGCTAGACAACATAGCATCTTAAAAAATCAGTTTATAAATTAATCTTTTGACAGTTAAGGTTTTACTTTATCATCAAAATAATCTTAGTTATTTCAAAAGATAGCATATTTAAATTAGTATTTGATAAAATGTATATTAACATCTAACCTTTTTTAAGTCTGTAGACTGTTTTTTACGTGATTTCGGAAGTAAATCGGAGAACAAATACAAAGCAGCGTATATCTACTTCACTGACTGTAAGTAGCTTTGTAAAAGTTATTGCTTCATTATTTCAAATCCTATTAATTATGAAGTATTTCTTGTAATGCTATTTTAGTACTAGTGACTTTCTATTTATTGTTTGTTCTAATTAGGTTAGAAGGAATCTAAAAATATAAGATTATTTCTTTGCTAATTCATGGTAAGGTGATAGAAAATTAAATCATTCCAAACTAGTTTCAAAAGATAGTCATTTTTGCTGGTATACAGGGGTGAGGGGGTTGATGGAGAGGGCTGTCCCTCAAATTCTGTGCCAATAACGGGAAGAATTCTTTAAATAAAAGTTTCAACTGGGGATTTGATTATATAATAAAAAAATAAGACCCTTTGGGAGATGCACTGAAGAAACTGCCATCTGTTTGCTAATATTAAGGGAGAAAACCTATCACATTTCTTTTTCTATGCTGTACATTCAAATAAAAAGCAGCTTTCTATATTATTTTTCCTGTAAATTTTTATTTATCTCATACCTAGTAGTAGCTTGCAATTTTTAAAAGGCCATATCATAAGTATTTGTCACTTAAGTAACCTTATTATACAGAAATTCATGTTTATGGAATTGATAAAATTTAATGAGTATGAAGCCTCTTTTAATTTAAGGAATTTTGAGGATAAAGAACAACATGTTAAAAGACAGCAGAAGCCAGTGGTTGATACTGCAACCAAGTTTTAGTGAAACTATATAAGCAGATAGGTAAAAGGGGGGAAAAAACAGGTTCTGAGGTCCAGAACTTACTAGTTTATAGGTTTAGAATTTCCTGACACTAGAGGATATCCTGTAATTCAAGGAAAAATTAAAAATTTGTGTGGTTTGGCTGCACTTAGTGGCAGATTTAGAAAAGTAGTATAAATTCCTAAGAAGTTCTGAAAGTTCTGTGAAAGTTTATTAAGTCCTTAGTTTGGACTTGATTTTCCTTCCTAACAATTTTAGTTTGCTGTGTTAGCAGCTCTCTAAGGAAATATATCTTAGGTTACGGTGGATATGAATGGAGAAAGTGGAATTTCTATTACAGCCCTCATTACAAGAATGCATCTGTTCTATAAAGTGAAAAACAGTATTTACATATTATCTCTGTTCTCATAGTAAATTACTTTGTGAAAGTCAGTAATTATATATAAAAAATAAATATTCTTGGATGTTGGAATGATTTACTCAAAAGAAGGAAAATTTAGATGCAGCTATATGCTTTGATTTTGTTTTTTTTTCCCTCTCAGTTTGCCCTGATAGTCTCTTTAACAAAATTAAGGCTTCTTGCTCCAAGACAATAAGAAGATGTAAAGAAATAAATATTTCCTTCATTCCACTTGAATCTCAGGTACTTTCTATTTTTATTTTTTTAATTTATTTTTTATTAAAACAATTTTGTTTTTGAGCAGAGAAAGGTTTGTTACAAGGGTCAAGCAAGGTGAATGGGCAGCTTGTGCTCAGAAGACCCAAATGCCTTTTATTTTTAAGTTTAGTTTATAATGGATTTTAAAATTCAGTTTTATGAACTTACTTGTTAATAAGGTTTATCCTAAAGATGTTTTATATATTATATATTTGGTGAAGTTTGAACAATCCACAAATAAACATTTCCTCTGATGAAGGGAGAAACATGAATACTAAATTGGAATATAGCGTTAGTAATGAAAGTGGACTTAAATTTCATATCTCCTGCTAAGTCCTGTGTGTGTCAAGGTTTACAGCCCTATCAGATTATGAAACCAAAAGATTTTTAGCATAATGTTTGTTAAATGACTCCAAAGAGATAAATACTTTTAGCTTCTGTAACCATCTGTGATATTAAAACAAAGTTCTTTAGTAAACTTTTTACATAATGTTATATAAACTATTATTTTATAAAATGAAGGATTTTTGTAGATTTGTTTTGCCTTTGGAATAGTTAATGAGCCTTCAATTAATAATTGCAAACACATAGTACTTTCTCTGTGTCACTTTCCTAAATGCTTTACATAAATGTATGCATGTAATCTTCACAATAGCCCTATGAACAGATGATAATTCTATCTACATTTTAAAGATGGGGAAATCAAAGAGGTTAAGTAACTTGCCGTAATCACACAGTTAGTGCATTGTTTAGCTCTGTTCTCTGTGTTTGGATTCCAACATTTCATAGAATTGAAATAGTTTACTGTTGTTTGGAGCTCTAAAGTCAATATTTTAAGAAATAGAATGGTCCTGGATAATGAATTTTTCTTTTAAGCTGTTGCTGGGTTTTGCGGGGGGGGTTTCTTGTGTGTGTGTGTTTTTTTAATATTATTTATTTATTTGGCTGCGTCGGGTCTTGGTTGCGGCACATGGAATCTTTGTTGAGGCACACGTGATCTTTCTTTGCAGTGCCCGGGCTTCTCTCTAGTTGTGGCATGTGGGTTTTTCTCTCTCTAGTTGTGGCATGCGGGTTTTCTCTTCTCTAGTTGTGGCGTGTGGGCTAGTTGCCCCGTGGCATGTGGGATCTTAGTTCCCCGACCAGGGATCAAACCTGCATCCCCTGCATCGGAAGGCAGATTCTTTACAACTGGACCACCAGGGAAGTCCCTAAGCTGTTGCTGTTTTTGACAAAGAAAGACCATAATCAAGTTTGTAAAATTTTAAGATATCTGCTTAACATTAAACTGTTTTCCAAAGGTTACCTTTAGATTTATTCTTTTTAATATGATATGTAAGTTCAGTGTAGAGTGAAAATGGGCATCCTAAAATGATGTGGGATTAAATAGTGGTGTGAAAAATATTACACATGTGTCCAGAGCATCTTGCCGCACAGAAGATAAATATGGTTTTAGCCTCAGAATTCAGTAAATTTCAGTAATTGCTGTATTTGGAGTATATATATTTGTGTATATATCTGACTAATTTGATGGCTGATGGAAATAACTTGTCATTGTGTGTATAGACAAATCTCATGAGACTCTTCTACTTACCAGTCTTTGCAAAATGTTGTGATTATTTAAGGTCCTATCTGTTGGCTATGTTTTTCCCCTAAGAAGTTTTTTCTTTCAATTTAGTTCCTTGATAAATATCTTAAGGGAGTTTACTTAATAAATTTAACTGTTATGGGGAAATTACAGTGAAAATTGTAATTTTCTCAGTTTTGTATTGTGACCTTTTGTTTGTTTGCAAGTGAAGATATAAATGAAATACTGCCAACTGCTTTGAGCTGTAAGCAAAGGCCTATGTGAGCGTTTATCAAGAGCATGTGCAGTGGACATTGTCTTCTAGATGCAAAGAGTATGCTATGAAAAGATGATCAAGATGTGTGCCCCACCCTCATCTGAGAGCTGTGAACGCATCTTCAAAACAATATCAGTTAAGATTAGGTTCAACTGCATATAACAGGACAACTTAAACTTTCAGTGTTTAACCAAGTTGGAAATTTATTTCTTGCTAATATACAAAAAGTCAGGAAGTGGGCTATATAAGGCCGGTATGCTGGCTGTACAAAATTGTCAGGGGCCTGGTCTCTTAGGGATGGCCCTCATGATCCAAGATGTCTGTAGAATTATTACATTCTCATTTGAGGAAGGAGGATGAAGGAGAGAAAGAAGAAAGTACATTTTCATTTATATCTTATTAGCTAAAATTTAGTCACATGGCAATACCCAAGTGCATGGAAAATGGAAATGTAGTCTTTTAGCTGAGCATATGGCTGCTTACCCCAAATAATTGGTATGATTACTGAAAAGTAAGGGAACAATGGTTTTTTAGGAGGCAGCTCATAGTCTGCCAAAAGAGGAGATTAATTCTTACTAGGAAAATGAGAAAACACTTGAAAAATAGAATTTCATAAGGTAGTAATGAAGAGGGAAGAAATATTCTAAGAAGTGAGAATAGCATGAGTGCAAAGATACAGAAGCAGGA
>NW_006774564.1:2862582-2862884 GCF_000442215.2 Lipotes vexillifer | reverse complement strand
GGAATAAGGATTATAATGGGTGATGGTATGATAGATGAGGCTGTGTCTGTAGGTAGGTTGGGACCAGGTTGTAGGAGGCACCAGGTTCCATCAAGAGTGATGGCAGAAAATGGGCTGGTACAGAAAAGTCCTAAAGTCTTTAAGGAAAAGTAGAAGTTGGGTGATGGTTGAGGAGAAATTGGTAAAGTCAGATATGATAGTCTTCCGAAGAAGAGAAGTTGGACATTCATCATATTTCGAAGTTTCATAGAGAGGAAAGTGGTTGACTCCTCCTGAATCCATGAGTCAAAGGGATTAAAGAA
>NW_006774564.1:2841988-2862572 GCF_000442215.2 Lipotes vexillifer | reverse complement strand
CTTTCCCTTTCAAAGGGTTTAAGGTAATTAATGCTGTCACATATACGTTAGGGCAATTAGATGGAAAGCATTAAAGAATATAAGGGAGTTTGTTTACAGTGGACCTCAGGGAGTACAAAAAGTCTGGTATAGTTAGTGGAGAGGGTGCTAGATTGTATCTAGGTAGAAACAGAGCTAAGCTGGCTATAATTTAGGAAGAAAAGTAGATGGAGGTTGTGGGGGGAGAGTTCCTATATTTAAGGAGCTGATTGTGGGTCATGGAGATGAAGAAAGCATTTAGTAATAGTCTAAAGGAACATGTCATGGTGGTGATGGAAAGTGGGGGGAGGAGAAGGAAGGAAAGGGAAGATGTGAGTGTAGAATGAAAACCAGCTCCAAAATTGTATTTGGTTCATTAGAGTATTAGATAATAGCTAAGATTAATTTAAGCTGTGGTAACAACTCCCCAAATCACAGTGCATTACAACAACAAAGTTTATTTCTCCTTCACGTTAGTGTCCATTTTGGTTTGACTGGGGCTTTGCTCTACATCCTCTTCATTCTGGGACTTAGACTGAAGGAGTAGCCTCTGCCTGGGACATAGCAGAGGGAAAAGAGAAATGGTGGAGCCATACAGTGGCTTTTAAAGCTTCTGTAGGGAAGTGGCACATGTCACTTCTACTCACATTCCAGTGACCGTAGCAAGCCTGATGTCAATGAGTGGGAAGTATACTCCCATAGGAAGAGGCCCTGTAGGGAGGGCAATAAATATTTTTGAACAGATATTATCTACTGCAATGGGGTAGAATGCTATGAGAAAGCCACAGTCCAGCTGTAGGGTGCTTGTTGGCAGTTAATACAGCAACTAAGACTTTGTTAATACAGCAACACAGACATAAGTGGTAGCTTCAGCTAAATCTCAGTCTGTGTTCAGGCTGCTGCTGTTAGTGATGGGTTATGTTCAGAGAAACGAATTACTTTGTGTGAAAGGAAATGCCGGGAAGTTTTTTCATAATTCATTAGTTAACCTATAATGTTTATTACATGTCTACTTTTACACTCAATACATTATCCTAGGCTAAGGGGGATTACTATCATTGTTTAAAAAACAAAATTAAAATTAATTTAATGGGAAAATCTCAACTCCAATTAGAGAGCTTTTTCTTTTGTATTCTTCAAATAACACAATAATAGTAAATCTCTAATCCAATTCTTTGCATGTAAGTAAATGCTTTTATTAGTTGAAAAATGTCTGTGAGGTTTCACTGTATATATCATAAGACCAGTACTATGTCTGGCACAATGCTGTGTCTTTTGGGGAAGTATGTCTCTATTTTAAGGACATTAAGAGTATAAGCTAGGGCTTCCCTGGTGGCGCAGTGCTTGGGAGTCCGCCTGCCGATGCAGGAGACGCGGGTTCGTGCCCCGTTTCGGGAAGATCCCACGTGCCGCGGAGCGGCTGGGCCCGTGAGCCATGGCCGCTGAGCCTGCGCGTCCGGAGCCTGTGCTCCGCAAATGGGAGAGGCCACAACAGTGAGAGGCCCGCATAACGCAAGGAAAAAAAAAAAAAAAAAAAAAGAGTATAAGCTAAAGAGTTGAAATATATATCAACTTAGGAAAATTTCTAGGTTATTCTCTAATGGGTTAAGATTTTAATGTATGTCAAATATATAGACCAATTTTGGCTTTGTCTTATTTCTTTGTGCCAGGTTTTAGATTTTTATTTTTATTTGACCACCTCAGATTTCTTCATCTGCTGCACAGGTAGAGAAAATCAAAGAGTACAATCTGTATATGAAACAAGAATTGAAGGAGAGAGGTAGACTAAGCAGGAAAGGAGAGTGAGAAAAGAAATAAAGGATGAAATCAAGATGACAGAGAAAATGAGATTTGATTAAGGTAAAGACACAGTTGTTTCAGGAAACAGCATGGTTGGTGCAAGTATTTTTTTTTTAGAATCCCAAGGAATAGCTGTGTTTTTCTAGATATATATTTTTAGTCAAGTTTCTAAATTGACAGTGTGACTTTTTTTGGCCTAACTTAGGTATATACTCTTGATGTACCAGATGCATTCTATTACTGTTACAGTCCAGACCCTAGTAATGCAAATGGAAAAGATATCGTCATGGAAGCGATGGCTGAGCAGATAGTTACAGTATGTGCTACCCTGGATGAAAATCCTGGAGTAAGATATAAAAGGTAAGACACTCAGTGGTGCCTGTATATGTTATGCTGTCTATTTGCTCTTTGGTGTACAGGTAAGTAATGTCTCTGTGCTTTTGTGTGTTGGTTTGCAGAATTTATTTTCTTTATAAAATTATGCTGTACATATAGGAGATTTAAAGTTTAAGGCTTAAATTTCAGAGTAACTAATAGCCTCTATTACTGAATTTCAGAGCTTAAATTTGGTATGGTTTACATGTATATTTTTCATGAGTTTAATTTTAAGGAATGCTTAGAAGAATGTCTTTGTTGTCCTATGGGGAATACCATCTTACATTTAATGTTTTATTGAATTTCCACCAAATTTAAATAGTCATAGTATCTGGATACTGGTTATAGTATCTAAATATCTATGGTATTTAATTTCAGTAGCCATTTTAAATAGATTTTTGGAGGGTTTTTTTGTTTTTTGTTTTTTTACATCTTTATTGGAGTATAATTGCTTTACAATGGTGTGTTAGTTTCTGCTTTATAACAAAGTGAATCAGTTGTACATATACATATGTTCCCATATCTCTTCCCTCTTGCGTCTCCCTCCCTCACACCCTCCCTATCCCACCCCTCTAGGTGGGCACAAAGCACCGAGCTGATCTCCCTGTGCTATGCGGCTGCTTCCCACTAGCTATCTATTTTACGTTTGGTAGTGTATATATGTCTGTGCCTCTCTCTCACTTTGTCACAGCTTTTATTTTATTTTTGGCTGCATTGGGTCTTCATTGCTGCATGCAGGCTTCCTCTAGTTGCGGTGAGCAGGGGCTGCTCCTCGTTGCGGTGCGCGGGCTTCTCATTGCGGTAGCTTCTCTTGTTGCAGAGCAGCGGCTCTAGGCACGCGGGCTTCAGTAGTTGTGGCACGCGGGCTCAGTAGCTGTGGCTCGCAAGCTCTGGAGCACAGGCTCAGTAGTTGTGGCGCACGGGCTTAGTTTTTCTGCGGCATGTGGGATCTTCCTGGACCAGGGCTCAGACCCGTGTCCCCTGCATTGGCAGGTGGATTCTTACCCACTGTGCCACCAGGGAAGCCCGATTTTTGGAGTTTTTTAAAAGTTAAAGTTTGACTTTAGTACTATGTACCTTTATTTATTTGTTTCTTATTAAAAGTAAAGTTTACTGTAAAGTGCATAAATTATATTTATATGGCTTGATAAATCATTCCAAAGTGAACATACCTATCTAACTTCACCAAGGTCAAGAAATAGAATACTAACAGTATCTCAGAGGCCCCCCTCATGATCCCCTCTAGTCATCACCCCCTGTCTCCTCCCCAGAGGTAACTACTATCTTGACTTCTAACACGTATTTTAGTTTTGCCTGATTTTGAACTTGGTATAAATGGGGTTGATGTTTTTTATTTCTGGCTTTGTTCAGTATTATGTTCTTAGACATTCATGTTGTTCTGTATAGCCAGACAGCTTGGATTTTAATCTCTGCTACTTACTGGCTATGTGATCCTTCTGCTCCCAGTTTCTTTATCTATGAAATGGGAACAATCATAGTACTCACCTTATAAGGTTGTTTTTAGAATTAAATGAGTTAATATCTGTAAAGAACTCAAAATAGTGTATGACACTAATAAACTAGTAGACGTAAATATACTGTACTACTACTAATAAGTTATGTCACTTGTTTCTGTTTTAAAAGTTTATTTAACTTAAACATTGACATTTGTCGAGGTAGTTGGATGAATTGTTTAATTTCAAATTCATGTAGTACTTTATATTTAAGTTTCATTATTCTTGACCATTTAAAAAATCTTCTGTTAATTACCTAGAAAGTATATAGTAAATCTCCTTAATTCAGATGTGACCAAACAGGCTCTTCACTCATACCTCAGGTATTGGAAACATTCTTTTTCTTATAGGTGATATGCTAATTACATTCTGAACTAAGTGGTTTATCTCCTGCTAGAGTTCAGTCTCTGTTCAAGCTTCTACTCTTGGTGTTTGGCTCTGTTCAGGGAAATGAGTATGTAATATAGCCAGCCATATGTATCCACAGGTTCGGCATCCTCAGATTCAACCAATCGTGGATTGAAAATATTAAGAAAACAAAATTCCAGGAAGTTCCAGAAAGCAAAACTTGAATTTGCTACATGCAGAGAACTATTTACATAGCATTTACACTGTATTAGTGTTACAAGTAATCTAGAGGTGATTTAAAGTATATGGGGGATATGCATAGTTTATATGCAAATACTATGCCATTTTATAAAAGGGGCTTAAGCATCCATAGATTTTGAAATCTGAGTGAGGTCCTGGAGCCAATCCCCTGTGGATACTGAGGGATAACTGAGGCCAATTTCTAATTTAATAGCTCACCTTTGGACCTGTTTGGAGTTATTGTAATAGTTAAATAATCAGGCTTTTAGAATCCTACCTGTTCTTTCACAAAGTATTCTTTTATGCCTCATGGACTTTTCAAGTGTAATTCTAACATGAAATTATTTCCTTTTGAAAATATTTTAAAGCAAAATGTGTAATAAATTATTCTTTATAGTTGCTTCTTTATTTACTTTTGAGGTATAAAACCTAAAGGTCCTTTAACACTTTGAAGCCCTTTACAAGGAGAGCCTCCATTTTTGAGGTTGGTTTGCTAATTGAAGAGCCTTTTCTTACAATTTCTTGTAGACTCAGAAGTTATACTAATGTCACTGGTCATGAAGTTACAATTTAGGGTATGATTTTATCATTTTAGAAGACAGTGGTATACAAGATTTTATGCAAAAGACTATATTGGAAAGTTGACTGAATGTTAAGAGAGCATGTAGGGAGATCTCATACTGCTAGTGGGAGAGATAATTGGTCAAGTAATTTGGAGAGTAATATGGTAATATCTGGAAAAGTTGAAAATGTACATACCATATAATCTAGCAATTATACTTTTAGAAATAATATAGAGATATAGAGAAAATAGAGAAACATGTACATGGAGATGTATGTTCAAAGATATTTGTTTCAATGTTATTTGCAATGGTATAAAATTGAGAATGACTTAAATGTCCATCTTTAGGTGAATGAATGTATAGAATCCAGTATAAATCATATGATGGAATACTATATTGAACCAAAATGATTAAATTTGATATGTGTCAACATAGATCTCACACATATATATAACAGTAAAAACATACAGTTAAAACACATATAAAACAGTAAACATATGAATAATAGTAATGACAGGAAGAATACACATCAAATTCATGATAGTATTGCCTTGGAGGGGGGGTAGCTAGGGGTGGGGGAGAAGACCGGGAATTGGGAGGGGAATAAAGGAGCTGCGGTTTTATTTATAATATTTCCTTCATATGAAAAAAATCTGAAGCACGTATGATAAGGTTTACATTGATAAAATCCAGACAACTTGATATAGCATTATATTTGATGTATTATCTGAACTTCTCCTGTTTATAAAATCTTTTAAATTAATAAATTTATGGTTTAATTTTAGAATTCAACTTGATATTGTAAAGTGTGTCTTGAAAGAAAGATAATTGTTCGAACATTTTTTCCATTTCTAGTAAACCTCTGGATAATGCCAGTAAGCTTGCTCAGCTTGTTGAAAAAAAACTTGAAAACTACTACAAGATTGATGAAAAGAGCCTAATAAAGGTAACATATAAAAGACAAATAGTGGTTATGCATAAAATCTGTCTTTTTTCTTTATAAACCAAGGAAACTGTTGTTCATTCATTTTCCAGTATTGATTTGAGAATCATTAACACAGATCCCCAATTTTGATTTGGGAATCACTGATATAAGTGGTAGTAGAAGTCTTAATAGACAGTGTGGCTTAGAGGAGAAGATAAGGGTTTTGAAATAAGCACTTTGTCTATATCCTGGCTATGCCATTTAATTCATAGATACGTCAATTAGCAAATGATGTAACTTCTCTGTGCCTAAGTTTTCTTATCTATAAAATGGGGATAATAAGAGAATACCTGTATTATAAAATAGTTGATTAAATGAGTTAATACATAAAAAGTTTTTAGAATAGTGCTTGCAACTGAGTAAACAGTTAATAATCATAATTTTTACTGTTGTCACCAGCTTTGTGTTCTTGGACATATTATATACTCTGAGTTGTATTTTCATCTATAAAATGGATCAGATGATATGTACCTTGCTTGGTTGGTATGAAGATTAGGCAGATTAGCTTGTGTTTGGCATATAATAGGAGTTTAATGAATGATAGCTATTACTATCTTATCAAGGTAATATAAAGTAATCTAAGACTAAGATTAGAACCTGGGGAATTCTAGCATTTGAGCTTGGGTTGGAGAGTGAAGAGCTTGAGTAGACTGACAGAGGTGATGCCACAGGGCTAGGAAGCCATATGACAGTAGCTGAAAAATAAAAATAAGGAACTGTTGATAGTTTAGAAGAGGAGATGGGCAAGGAAACCACCAATTACAATGCATGTAGTAAGAGGAATGAGAGAAGAATACATGAAATGTAGTGGGAACATAGGCTGGGGCTTAATCTTATTGTAACTGGAGTCTTGGAAGGCATCCTAGAGGAAGAGGCCCTTGAGCTTGAAGAATGAGTATAACAGAAGAGGGAGTTTTTTTCTTGGATAACAGGGTTCTTTGGCCAGAGGCATAGAGAAAAAGGCAAAATTCACAAACAACTTGGCTAGAATGGAGGGTGTAAGAGTAGATGTAATGTTGGTTCAGAACTTTAAAAGTTACTAGTTTTTGGTTTGGAGGACTAGTGAAATCTGTTGTCCTGGTTGTAGTTATGAAGATAATGGCTCGGTATACATAGTATAGTAGGTAGTCAATGTTTGTTGAATGAGGAAAGAGATAAATGATCATTATATTAGTTAATATCCCTTTAGTCCTTCATGATTTCAGTGATAAAAAGGAAAATCCACAAAAACCAAACTTGTCCTTTCCATTCTTTCTGCTTCAGAAATTATACACCTTTCAAATGCTTGATACCTTTTCTTCATTCAAGGACCTGAGAGAGTGTCACCTCCTTTTTGAAGTCTTTCCTCACTCTTCAGGTCAAGCGATTCTTCCTCTCACATACTTTCATAGCCCCAAGCCCTGATATAGCACTTATATTGCACAGTCTTTTTCCTATTCATATTTCTGAAGACTCATAACTTACATGTATTGAGGGCTTACTAAGTGCCAGGCACTGTGATAAGTGTTTATGGTATTATTACATTTAATCTTTACAGTAATCTTATAGGGCAGAGGTTCTGATTAAATATATATATATTGTTTGTTTTTTAATGAGAATACTGAGATATTAACAAGTTAAGCAATTTGTCCAAAGTTGTACAACAAGAAAGTGGTCAAGGCTGGGAATTCCCTGGAGGTTCAGTGGTTAGGACTCCATGCTGTCACTGCCGAGGGCCCACGTTTGATCCCTGGTCAGGGAACTAAAATCCCATAAGCTGTGTGGCGTGGCCAAAAAATTTTAAAAAATGAAAGAGAGAAAGTGGTCAAGGCTGGATTCACACCCAGATCTACCTGATTCCAGAGGCTGTGCTTTTAATCACTATACCATACTATCTCAAGGTTTATTTAAATGAGTGAATGGTTAACTAAAAAAAATTTTAAAGATCTATTCTATGTAGTTTACCTTTGTCTGCTGGAAGTAAATAAATAAGAAATGTTTGTCTGAGTTGTAGTTATCTCTTACTGCTCCAAATAATAATCCAGAGAATTTATTACTTTTTAAAATGAAGTATGGAAGATACTGATATTAACAATGATTTTTCCCAGCACTATTATTCACTGTTTAATGATTAGTGCTGTTTGTGAGTTAATGATACCAAAGCTTTCATTGTAATTTACCATCTTAGCTGGCATCAGTGAAATCTTTTAAAATGCGTAATGGTTAAGAGTACAGGCCATGGAGTGAAGCTGACCTGGGTTTGAATCGCCATTCTACCACATACTAGCTAGCTATGTGATTTGGGCAAGTTACTTAATTTTAAGCCTTAATGCCCCCATTGTCAAATGGAGTTAATAATCCCTGTCTCACAGGGTTGCTATAAGAATGAAATAATACAGATATTTCTTGCTTAGCACAGGGTATAGCATAAAGAGCTCAAGTAATAAGTACTATTCATAATTTAGATCAGTTTTAGTGTTTATGGAGCTGAATTCCTAAGGAAATAGATTTAGTGCAGGCCAAATGTTACTTTTTTTAAAGGAATTTTCACAATATTGTGTTATTGAGTATAGCCTCTTACTCTAATTATGAAAGCTTTTGGTTTTGTAGTCTTATTTTTTTCCCCTGTTATACCACTCAGATTTTTCTGTTTTAATATAACTTCACATTCTTAGGAATGGGGCAGAACTTAGGAAAAGTCTGCTTTTGTTTTCTAAGATACTAAAAATGTGTTCATACAAAGAAATTGAAGTTTCTTAAGATAATTTTATTTTGTTATTCCAGGGTAAAACTCATTCCCAGCTCATAATAATTGATCGTGGCTTTGACCCTGTGTCCACTGTCCTGCATGAACTGACCTTTCAGGCAATGGCATATGATCTACTGCCGATTGAGAATGATACATACAAGCAAGTATAACTTGAAGGGAATATATAGGGCATATACAAACAGGATAGGATATTAGCATTTAATGATTCGTGCAGGCACCAGAAATCTAAAGCCCCTGTAACCTTTTTCATTCAGAGACTTTATCCTTCTCTTACCCCTATAATCATAATCTGTTAAAAATATCTTGACCTTGTTTGTTAATGGGTAATTTAACTGCTTTGAAGCTTTTTCAGTGTATTTGCTTCCTTAACTGTGTCTACAACAAAAATAGATTTTAAACAGCTGGAATTTGTACTTTTCAGAAAATACCAGGCTCACTACTATATTTATTGAAGTGAAAACCATATTCAAATTGGTTAGGCTGTGATTATTCTGAATCACACATCCAAAAGTTATCTATATGTGTGTCTTGTCAACATAGTGTATTTTAAAGGATTAGAAGACTAGGAACCTCATTAGGATGGTTATTGAGAATAGATACAAGTTTACCAATTTGGTACCTATTATTGACTTAACTCTGATATAAGCATATTAACTTCAAAAGTAATATCAAGTAGCTAAATGAAAAATGAAATCACTTTTCTGTTAAGGAACCATTTTATTGTACCTTTGTGCATCATTTATGAGTGTGTGTATATATATACACACACATATACACATAAATATATAACATGTTATTTGATATCATAATTTCTAAATCCAAATTGGCATTTTTCAGCTAAGATTTACTGCTTTGAGCATAGTAATGAAAAAGAAAATTAGTTTTCTGAAATTTTATGTTTAAATTAATTTAGTAATTTTAATAGATTAAAAAGATCCAAAACCTTGTGCTAATTATAATACTTAATATTTTTTCTTAAACCAAATATTGTTAAACTAATTTTGTATTTTCTGTTGTATTTTTATTTGCATTCTGGTCAAATCCTGGCTTCTGAGTTTTTCTTTATTTATATTAATGTTAGATGACGTAGATCAACATTTTTCTAATATAAAAGTAGTTATTCTAATATAAAAGTAGTTTTAAGCAGTTTTTTCAGAATTTTCAGAAAGCATGTTGTTTACCTCTCTTATCCTTTAGGTCTCTAAAGCTACGTTGCTCAAGAGATTTAGAAACGACTTAAACTGATGGGCACTTAAGAATTTGGTTCCAGACTATTGACATAAGTTTCAGACATTTCTAACCTAATACTTTTAAAAAAAATTTATCTCCCTAGGTTTGCTGGCAAGCAAAGCAAGGTTTAATTTTTTAAGAGTAATGGAGAGACTTATTTAAAAACAAAAACAAAGAAGTCAGAGATTTTTTGAATGAATCGAAAAAGTCCAGGGATAAGACTAGGTGGAAGCACGAACTCCCTGTGTGTTGTGCTCCATCCCAATTTTTAATGGAAATAATGCAGAGCAGAAACTTCTAAGTATCCAGACTGTGTTCTTCATCTTGGTGACCTCTTTAAATGTACTCTTAGGATTGTCATCATCTTTTAGTATTGTCAGGCCTGCTACCTTAATCTTTGTTTATAAATCAAAGGTTAAAGAAGTACAAAGTGACATTTTAAATGACAAAAAGGCCTCTGTCCTTAGTGCAGTCTTGTAATTAAGCACAGTCGTTCTGCCTTTGGGCATCTGTAATTAAGACCAAATAGGTAGATGGTTTTGTAGATGGGGCCTGAAATTTGGGGGACTGTAGAAATGATTATATTTATACAGCAGAAATCTCCATTTATTGTCCGCTATCCAGTGCTAGGAAAGCTCAGTGCTGTCCATTCTGATCTTGAGGACGTTGACAGTCCCAAGGGTGATTGAATTTTCCAGCTCCACAAATGGAAGGAGGCTGGCTTATTTGCATAAAAAGAGAAGCGAGGAATTACTTTTGGGGAAGCAGTCAGGAAGCCTATTTTGAGTAATTTCATGAACCTCTTGAATTGCCTCTCAGTTCAGTAGAACTCATTAAAGCAATCAAGGTTTTTAATGGCTACACTAGTTTTTCTCTCATTTCCTTTCCCATTCTTTAAAGGAGATGTGGTTATAGGGTTAGGGAAGAATATAGAAACAGATGATATATGTTTGTGAATTTTGTACCAACTCTGAAACACCTGCAGTACTTAATAGGCTGCATTAGGGGGTGACATTTCTTTTCTTGATGGATGTTTGATAGTTGAGTTGATGGTTATTAGTATGTCAAAGTAGTGTTTTGAGCAACTTGAATACAAATTGTTAGTGTATTCACTCTTGTTCTTAAAGTTGATTGTGGAACGTTGAATTTTTGTTTCTAAGATACCACTTTGCTGAGATAAAACTCTATAATATTGACAGCTAAACCTAACATTGAAAGTAAAAAGGTCTTGGTAGATATAGCACTTTGATTTTTATTGTATAGATAGCAATATGCCTTAGTTTTGAATATGTATTCATTATCCCCCAAAATAGTGGATGTACTCTTCAGTTTCTTGAGCTGTGTCTTAAAATTATTGTTTATAAAAATGTTTCTTTAACTTTTTGGGTGGGAAAATAATCAAAAAGTTCATACTTCTCTCTACTTGTAGATATAAAACCGATGGGAAAGAAAAGGAGGCAATCCTTGAAGAAGATGATGACCTCTGGGTCAGAATTCGACATCGGCATATTGCAGTTGTATTAGAGTATGTGAACTCATTTTAATTTTTATTCCACATTTTTAAAATACTAAATACATGATAGTACATTTTGTAATCTTAAAATATTTTTGTAAAGAATTACACCTTAGAAATTTAAAGAATTCTCTTACAATTTGACAGGGAAATTCCCAAGCTTATGAAAGAAATTTCATCAACAAAGAAAGCAACAGAAGGAAAGGTAAGAGTGTTATTTAACTTTCAAGATAACGAAGAAGGTGAATTTTAAAGTCTGTGTAAAATTTTTTATCTATTTAACTTTCCATTTGGGGAAATTTCTAACATACACAAAAGTAGAGAAAATAAACTTTCATGTACCCATTACCTAGCCTCAACAGTTAGCAACATTTTCTCTGTCTTGCTCCATTAAAATTTATTTTTAAAAGGCCATTTAGCCAATTGCACTAATGCATTCTTGTTAGATTTTTTATATTGAGGTATAATTTACCTAAGTAAAGTGCACAAATCTTAAGTGTATACTGAATAGCTTTTTACATACATATATATGTATTCATACACACACATACCTGTGGAACTACCACCTAAATTAAGATATAGGACATTTCTATCATTTCAGAAAGTGGCACAATAATATCTGTGAATGAAGAAAATTTAGCCTGATCCTTTCAAATCTGTATACCTTTTAAACTAGTTTTCTTAGTAGTTAATACCTCCTAGCTGTATAATGTAGAATAGAACTGGTGACAGGATATCCTTGTCTCATTCCCAACCTAAGGGGAAACGTGTTTGATATTTCATCATTGAGTATTATGGTAGTTTTAGATTATTTTTTTTTTTTTTTTTTTTTTTTTTTTTTTTTGCGATACGCGGGCCTCTCACTGTTGTGGCCTCTCCCACCGCGGGGCACAGGCTCCGGACGCACAGGCCCAGCGGCCATGGCTCACACGGCACGTGGGATCCTCGCAGACCGGGGCACGAACCCGCGTCCCCTGCATCGGCAGGCGGACTTCCAACCACTGCGCCACTGGGGAAGCCCTAGATTATTTTAGATACATCCTTTGTCAGATTAAGAAGTTCCCTTCTATTCCATATTTACCAACAGGTTTTTTTTGGTTTTGTTTTTTGAATCAGCAGTAGGTGTTGGATTTCATCAAATGCTTTATCAGCACCTATTGAAATTTTTTTCCCTCTTTTATTCTGTTAATGTGATAAGTTACATTCATTGATTCTCTAACATTAAACCAACCATGCATTGTTGGAATTAGCTCCACTTAGTCATGATACTTTATCTTTTTCCTATATCACTGGATTCTATTTGCTAATATTTTGCTTAGAATGTTTACTTCTAGGTTTATGAACAATAGTATTTCCCTGTAATAATTCTTGTGTGTGTGTGTGTGTGTGTGTGTGTGTGTGTGTGTGTGTGTGTGTGAGTGAGATAATCTTGTCAGGTTTTGGCAGCAAAATTATATTGGTCTTTAAATGAGTTGTAATGTTTTCCCTCTCATTCTCTGGAAGTGTTTGTGTAAGATTGTTGTTACTTGTCTCATCATTGCTTGGAAGACTTCACAACCGAAGCAGTCTGGGCATGGAGTTTTCCATTTTTATGGGGAAGTCTACTTACAAATTCTTTAATAGTTACAGAACTATTCAGATTTTTAAATTTTTTTATATCAGTTTTGGGATGTTCATTTTTAAGGGATTTGTCTATTACATCTTCATTTTCAAATATCCTCTTATCTTTTCAGTGTCTGTAGAACCTGTAGCTGTGTTCTATTTATTTAATCCTAATATTGTTAATTTGTGTTTTAGCCTACATACTATTAATATCCCTATATATATAATTAGTATTTCAAAGAACCAACTTTTGGCTTTGCTGATTTCTCTACTGTATGTTAGTTTTATGTTGAATTGATTTCTACTCATTTTTATTTCCTACCTTCAGTTTTCTTTGACTTGTTTTTCTAACTTCTTGAGTTGGATGTTTACAGCACTGATTTTCAGCCTTTTTTCTCTTACTATATATTTATTTCCTTCTTAACATGGTTGTAGCTGCATTCCCCAAGTTTTGGAATAACCTATTTTTATTTCGATTCAGCTCAAAATGTTTTCTAACTCTCATTGTGATTTCTTCTTTGACTTATGTGTTACATAGTAATATGTTTTTTAATTTCAAAGAGTTTGGGAATTTTCTACTTGTCTTTCTGTTATTGAATTGTAATTTAACTATATAGTGGTCAGAGAATGTGCCATGTATGATTTCAGTCCTTTGAAATTTGTTCAGACTTGACTTGTGACCTATCATACGATCTATTGTGGTTAAGTACCCAATGTGTACTTGAAAAGAATACAAATTCTATGTGTGTCAATTAAATCAAGTTGGTTCATCATGTTATTCAAATATTCTATTTCTTTACTCATTTTTTATCTGCTTTTTATATCAGTTACTGAGAATGGTATCGCTTATGGCTGTGAATTAGTCTATTTTTTTTAGAATCTTGTCAACTTTCAAAGCTATATCAACTGATAAAGCCATGTTAATTATAGTCTTTATAAATTTAAGATAGTTACCTTTCTGTTGAATTTATCTTCTATCAATACAAAATGTCATTTTGTTTTTCATTTGCAATGTTTCTTGACTTAAGTTCTACTTTGTCTGATTTTAATATAGCCATACCTGCTTTATTTTGGCTAGTGTTTACATGGTATATCTTTTCTCATCTTTTATTTTCACCAATTTGTGCCTTTATGTTTAAAGTGTGCTTCTTAAAAAGAGTTTGTATTGATAGTTGAGGTTGTTTGTTTATTCAATCTGATGATCCTTATCTTTTAATTAGAATGTTTAAGTCCATCTGTATTTCATGTAATTATTGATATAGTTGAATTTGTTACCATCTTACTTGTTTTCTATTTATTTTATCCTTTTCCTTTTCTGCCTTCTTTATATATATAGGCCTTTTTTTTTTCTTTAAACTATTCCATTTTGTCTCCAAAATAAACTTTTGTTTTACCTTTTGGTATCCTTCCTGTAGTCATCACATTGGGTACTACAAAATGTGTCCTTATATTATCACAGTGTACCTTAAAGTATACTTTTGCCATGTCCTAAAGAATTCAAGAACCTTATAATAGTTTAACTCCATTTACCTCCCTTCCTCTTTTGTGTTATTGTTGTCATATATTTTACTTTAACATGTGTTATAAAGTCAGGATGTTATTTGTGTTTTAAATTCTCAATAGACTTTTATATTGTCCACATAAATTTGAAATCTGTTATTTATTCCTTATTGCTCTTCAGTGTTTCCATCTGGGCTGGATGATTTCTCTCAACTTTTGTTTTTATCTAAGGATATCTGTGTTTTACAGGTTTTACAGAGACACTTACTGTATTTAGAATTCAAAGTTGGCAGTTCTTCTTTTCCTTTCAGCAATTTAAAGATTTAAATATGTCACCTTTTGGCTACCATCATTTCTGTTAAAGAAGTCAGCTGTCATGTTACTGTTAATTTCCTGAAGATAAAGTGTCTTTTTAAAGATTTTTGTCTTTATCTTTTAGTTTTAGCCATGTGACCATAATATGCCTTACTATGATGTGTTATTGTTGGTATTTATCCTCCTTGGGTTTATTGAGCTTCTTGAATCAGTGGGTTGGTAACTTTCTTCATATTTGTAAAATTCTTGGCTCTTATTTCCTCACATCTTGATTTTGTCCTAGTCTGTCTTTCCTCTCCTTCTAGGATTCCATTCACTTGTGTTTTAGATTTTTGGACCATATTCTACATCTCTTCTATTCTGTTCCTTATTTTCCCACTTTTTTCCTCCTCTGTGCTTTAATTAAATATTTTCTATTAACCTGACTTTGAGTCCCCTACTTTTTTTTTTTTTTTGTTACATGGGCCCCTCACTGTTGTGGCCTCTCCTGTTGCGGAGCACAGGCTCCGGACGCGCAGGCCCAGCGGCCATGGCTCATGGGCCTAGCCGCTCCGCAGCATATGGGATCTTCCTGGACCAGGGCATGAACCCATGTCCTCTGCACTGGCCGGCGGACTCTCAACCACTGCGCCACCAGGGAAGCCCGAGTCCCCTACTTTTGTCTGTTGTATCCAGTCTGCAGTTAAACCCATTCAACATATTGTTTCTTAAACTGCATTAGAAAGTAAAGTTCCCCCTTTATAGTATAAAATTGTATGAGTTTTGACAAATGTATACTCTCATATAACCACAACCAAAATATAGAACAATTCCATCAACACCTTCCCCACCAATTGCCTTGTGCCACTTTGTAGGCAACCTCTCCACTCAACTCTGATCCCCTCAGAACCACTGATCTATTTTCTGTTCCTATAGTTTTGTCTTTTCCAGAATGACAGCTAAATAGAATAATACAATATGGCTTTTTCATTTAATATAATGCACTTGACATTCATCCATGTGACATGTAACAGGAGCTTCAACACTTTTTATTGCTGAGTAGTATTCCATTGTATGGATATACTACATTTTATCTGTTCACAAGTTGCAGAACATTTAGGTTTTTTCCAAGTTGTTGAGAATTACAAATAAAGCCACTGTGAACATTCAGGTTTTGTGTGAACAAATGTTTTCATTCAGTTGGATAAATAAGAGTAAGATTGCTGGGTCATATGGTAAATGTATATTTAATTTTCTAGGAAACTTCCAAACTGTTTTCCTAATTTGCTGTACCATTTTACAGTTTCACCAACAATGTATGAGTCATTCATTGTGTTTTTAATTTCAAAGTTGCATTTAATTCTAGGACATCCATTGAATTTTTTTTTTTTTTTTTTTTTTTTTTGTGGTACGCAGGCCTCTCAATGTTGTGGCCTCTCCCGCTGCGGAGCACAAGCTCCGGACGTGCAGGCTCAGCGGCCATGGCTCATGGGCCCAGCCGCTCTGCGGCATGTGGGATCCTTCCAGACTGGGGCACTAACCCGCATTCCCTGCATCGGCAGGCGGACTCTCAACCACTGCGCCACCAGGGAAGCCCCATTGAATTTTTTTTTAATAAAGTCTATAATTCTCTATTGAAATACTCCATCTTTTCATCCATTTAGTTCATCTTTTCACCTGTTTTCTTTAACATAAGTATGATATTTTAAAGTCCTTGTCTGCTAACTCCAGCGTCTGGATTTTCTTGGGTCTACTTTTATTGACTGTTTCATCACTTGAGTATCGATCACTTTTTCCTGTTTTACATGTCCAGTAATATAATACTGTATGTTAGACATTGTGGATGCTATGTTGCAAAGGCTCTTGATGATGTTCTCTTTACTAAGAGTATTGAGTTCTGTTCTGGCAGGCAGTTAATTTGTTAGTGAATAACCTTGATTCTGTTGAGACTTCATGTCAGGCTTTTGTTATGTTGAGTGTATTTCACTTTTGCATTTAGTCTGAAGATATAGTCCTTCCAGGACTAAATGTCTGGGATGTTCACTTAGAACTGCCTACTTTGTCTGGATCAGAGAATGCCAATATTGTCTTGCATTAAGACCCCTCTGAAATCTCTGCAGTTGTTCTCTGCTAGGCCTTTAAGAGTTATGCCCTGTATATGTGCAGCTTAGTATTTGGCCAGGGATGCTAAGGCAACCCTCCTACACGTCTTTGAGTTATGTTGTGACTGGCTCTTTTCTCTATTAACCCTGGACCCCAAACCCTACCTCAGTAGCCCCAAACTCTGACCTCTTTTTCCTCTGCCCAGAGAGACTTGCTTTCTACTTATACTCTACTTCCTTTCACTGTGTTTTGGAAAATGTTTCAGGGAAGAGCCAGGATGACTGCAGGGATCACCGTCTGCTTCCCTTTGCTCAAGTAACCTAGCTTTGAGCTATTTTTGAAAAATCCTTTGCCTGAAAGCTGTTGTCTTTTTTATTTTGTCCAATTTTGTTTTTGTTTATGGAGGGAGAATTTTTTTTTTTTTTTGTGGTACGCAGGCCTCTCACTGTGTGGCCTCTCCCGCTGTGGAGCACAGGCTCCAGACGCGCAGGCTCAGTGGCCATGGTTCACGGGCCCAGCCGCTCCGCGGCATGTGGGATCCTCCCGGACTGGGGCACAAACCCGTGTCCCCTGCATCGGCAGGCGGACTCTCAACCACTGCGCCACCAGGGAAGCCCCCGGAGAATAATTTTTATATCAGTTACTTTATCATGGCTGCAACTGGAAACCTTGAATTTGTTTTCTTTTTAAAATTGCCAAATATTTAGTAAATTAATAAATATTTAAAACTACAGGATTTTAAACTTGTTATATAAAAATAACTGAATCATAAGTTTGTTTTAAAAAATGTTTTATTTTTCCTAGACATCACTTAGTGCTCTTGCCCAACTGATGAAAAAGATGCCCCATTTCCGTAAACAGATCACTAAGGTAAGCAGTATCGTATATAAGATATGTTATCATTTTTAGTTTATTAGTCCATCCAGTTCTGTAGTCGGGTTTAGCAGTGGGTGTCATGGAATACTTGGTGTTAGTTGTCCTCTAAAACCTTACTTTAGGTCTGAGAAATACCCCAAATATCTAAGCTCCCCAATAAAGTTCTCTCTGTATATACTCTTGATTTATATCTTTATCTTGAATAGCCAAACAGAAAAAGCTTAATATTTATCAGCTTAATAAGAAAATTCAACATTGGATTGACAAGTGGTTGTTGTTATACTTGGTTCGTTGAATTAATAGTTATTTTTAAAATTTTATTTATTTATTTTTGGTTGCGTTGGGTCTTCATTGCTGCATGCCAGCTTTCTCTAGTTGTGGTGAGCAGGGGCTACTCTTCATTGCAGTGTGCAGACTTCTTACTGTGGTGGCTTCTCTTGTTGTGGAGCATGGGCTCTAGGCATGCTGCCTTCAGTAGTTGTGGCGCATAGGCTTAGTTGCTCCGCGGCATGTGAGATCTTCCTGGACCAGGGCTCAAACCCGTGTCCCCCTGCATTGACAGGCGGATTTCTTAACCACTGTGCCACCAGGGATGTCTGCATTAATAGTTATATATCAGTAGATTTAAGAGCAATCAAAGCTGTGTGGGCAGGTAAAGTTTTGTTTTTTTGCTGTTCCAGTCCTTCTTACAAGTATTTATCAGAATAATATTTACATATTTTTTATCATATTGCTCCCTAATCAAGAATCAATAACATAAATTCAAACTTTTTCTGCTTGACTTTAAGGACTTCACTATTTTTTTCTCACCTTATTTTTCACTACTCATAAGCCCAACACAAATTCAACCCTTCCATTCTGTTTTTTGTGGTCTGTTGATTATCCCCCGTAGATCATGGTAATTTTCACTTTTTTCCGTTCTGGAGATGTTTCCCTTGATTTACATGGTACCTCCTTCCCACCAAAGCCCATGCTTTCCTTCAGGCCCATCTCAAAAGTTTAATATTATCAGTTACACAGAAAGAAATGAAAATGCTTTAAATGATTGATTTCTTCTGTTTTTCAGCAAGTTGTTCATCTTAACTTAGCAGAAGATTGCATGAATAAGTTCAAGCCTAATATAGAAAAGCTCTGCAAAACTGAACAGGTATGTGCAGAGCCAGAAATACCTATGTTCAGGATAGATTTCCAGAATTAACTTTGTAAGGTAAAACCTAACTTTTTGTTCAATACAGTGCACTAGATCACAGAACCTCTTTTAGAAGGAGACTCACCCACTTGGTTTAATACATCATTCCTTACCAACGCTAACAAGTAGCTATACAGTATCATAGTAAGCAGTCCCTCCTAATCTGTGATTATGCATTTTTGGTTGAATGGGATGATTTAAGTGTTTGGAGCATTAATTCAGGGTAGCACTGTTGGCAGGCCTCTTTCAGTGGGTGCAGCATTTAAGGTAGCATCCTGCAGAGTACTGTGTAGGCACATTTAATTAAAGTCTCCTCTATAATGCCAAAACTATTTAGATCAGTGCTGTCTAATAGAAATAGAATGCAAGTCATGTATAATTTTAAATATTCTAGTAGTCACATTAAAAAGGTAAAAAGAAATGAGTGTGGTTAATTAACTTTAATATATTTGATTTAACCCAGTACATCCAAAATATTATTTCAACATGTAATCAATATAAAACAATTATTGAAATATTTTACATTCTTTTTTTCACAAACAAGTCCTCAGAATCTGGTGTTTTAACTTAGAGCACATCTTAATTCAGACTAGACACATTTCAAGTGCTCAGTAGCCACATGCGGCTCATGTCTACCATATTAGCAAAGGTATAGATTAATGATTTTCTTCTCTGAATTATTTTTTGACTTTTTACATTTTGTACAGTATTAGTTTACAAGTGATACTCACATTTTCCTGTGAAAAGGCATCAGTGTTCCATTAAAATTTGGCAAGTTTTAGTAATAGGTTTTTTTTAACTGAAAAATGAATTTGGATCATAGACCACTGACTATATTTCATTTTCGTTAAGGACCTGGCACTTGGAACTGACGCAGAAGGACAGAAAGTCAAAGATGCTATGCGAGTACTCCTTCCAGTTCTACTCAACAAAAATCATGATAATTATGATAAAATAAGAGCAATCCTACTTTATATATTCAGTATTAATGGTAATGCAGACTGTTTATTTTCTTGAATATATTAAAATATCCAGCTCTAAAATCATTTTACAATAAGTGGTTTACTATTCGATCGTAAGAAAATCTTAGAAAATTCAAAAGTAGTGGCTACAGTTGGTTAAGATAAATAAAAGGAAAAATGTGAAATTGGGAGCATACTGAAGGGTATATAATTTAAATGTTTGCTTTTTTAAAAAAAGCTTTATTCTTGGATACCCAAAACCTGGAAATGATTATGGTAGCAATTATTTGACTGTGCACTCATATTTTACTTATCTAAGGAACTACGGAAGAAAACTTGGACAGGTTGATCCAGAATGTAAAGATAGAAAATGAGAGTGACATGATTCGTAACTGGAGTTACCTTGGTGTTCCCATTGTCCCTCCCGTAAGAAATTTTACATTCTGTATATACTTATACATACGCATGTGTGGTCATTTGCATTAAATATGTTTTCTTATGTGGGAATCCATGTGGACAGTCTTCTTAATTTTACTCTGTTGATTTGGTAAGTAAAATATTAATAATTTCTTTTTTTTTTCCATATATGAGTAATTTGGACAAGTACATTTTTCTAGTGAATTTATATCTTACAGCTTCTGTTGTAATTTTCTATTTATGCTTTTCTTTTTGTGATTCATTTATAGCAGAATTTGAAGGACTCTGTATAGAATCTCACTCTTT
>NW_006774564.1:2808280-2841940 GCF_000442215.2 Lipotes vexillifer | reverse complement strand
CTCTTTCCCATCGAGTTATATATAAGCACTTTGGAGTAAACATATTTTCTGATACTGTCATAAATTTTATCATTAATGCACAAAATACTGTGAAGTTATGTGACCACACCTATTCAGATTTTTTGAGTAGGCTTTTCCACTCTTAGTTTTAAGTCAACTGCACCATAGTGTTTGTTGTAAATTAAACATCTTGTTAGAAAACTTAAGAGAATATCACTAAATAAAATTACTGATTTTTAAGTTTTTCCTCTAATTATATTAGTCTCAACAAGGCAAACCATTAAGAAAGGATCGGTCTGCAGAAGAAACGTTTCAGCTCTCTCGATGGACACCTTTTATCAAAGATATTTTGGAGGTAAAATTAATTAAATGAGTGCCCTTCTGTACAATATTTTTTACTCTTTGTATATTTATCTGTCAGTCTGAGCATATCTATGGGTTAGGAATTATCTGCAGTACTGGGAGAGTTCACAAAAGAAGGCTGTATCTGGTGTTAAGGGAGAGGAAACTCTTGAAGATTCTCTCCTACCACTGACGGACTCAAAATAAATTTAAAAAAAAAAGCATACACATGTTTTATGAAAAAAACTCTGTTTGAAATAACTATATGTAGCAGAAATATAAATGATTTAGTTGAATGAAAGTTCAACAAAATAACATTTGTTTATGACCACTATTAGAAAGTGTTAGACTCCAGTATTCTTGGAAATGTATTTGTGATTAAAATGTAAACCTCCAATGGAATATTACTCAGCCATAAAAAGAAACAAAATTGAGTTATTTGTAGTGAGGTGGATGGACCTAGAGACTGTCGTACAGAGTGAAGTAAGTCAGAAAGAGAAAAATACCATATGCTAACGCATATATATGGAATCTTAAAAAAAAATGGTTCTGAAGAACCTGGGGCAGGACAGGAATAAAGACGCAGATGTAGAGAATGGACTTGAGGACACGGGGAGGGGGAAGGGTAAGCTGGGACGAAGTGAGAGAGTGGCATGGACTTATATATACTACCAGATATAAAATAGATAGCTAGTGGGAAGCAGCTTCATAGCACAGGGAGATCAGCTTAGTGCTTTGTGACCACCTAGAGGGGTGGGATAGGGAGGGTGGGAGGGAAAAGCAAGAGGGAGGAGATATGGAGATATATGTATATGTATAGCTGATTCACTTTATTATAAAGCAGAAACTAACACACCATTGTAAAGCAATTATACTCCAGTAAAGATGTTAAGAAAAAAATATAAGCCTCACTATAGTTTGCTTCTATAGTCAACAGATGGCTGATGCCTTTAGTATTACTTTTAGAAAATAACATTCAATTATAGGAAATTAGAAAATGAACTAATAAAAATCACATTATGAGCTCAATAAAGTCATGACATTGATTCTTCAGTCATAATCAGATAGTTCTATTTATTCCAATTTGCCTTTAACTTATTAAACTTTAATTTCTACTTTCCTATGGAAACTAATTGTATACAATTTATTCCTATGATTTTTCTGTTTTACTTGACTAATTCTATGTCATTCATACATGCTTAATATAGATGAAAAGTTTAAAGAGTTTAGACTTTTTTTTCTGCAGCATAAGTTGTTTTTTTTTTCCTGATCCATAACAAGGCTATAGAACTAAGTAGTTTTTCTTTGCTAGTATTTTAAAAATAAGAATTGACCTTCTCAAACCCTTTAACAAGGATTTGCATATTAAATTCAGAAAACCCACTTTTACCTCAGTGGCAGTCTACGGCCTTCAGGGTTTCTCCTGAAACTTGGTTTCTTCACATCTTGCAGTCTTATTGAAATATTCTAGGACTACTGAGTACCTTGTGCCCATTCCTTGTGTCCATCCCTACTTATTGATACCATTTGTACAACCATGCTCTAATGCAGTGGTCTCTAAGCTTTCTTGATCATGCACACTTAATCATAATAGATGTGATCAGGAGCCTAGAGTATATGGTTATTTATTTATAAACCATATAAATTCTGTATTGATAAAACACTATGTGTACAGTATATACAATTACACATAAATATATAATAAAATATTAACCCTAAAAAGAAGGAAAATTTTAAAAATGAAATGAAAAGGAAAGCCTCGCTCATCCCATTGGCTTGTCTTGAATACACCTAGGCCACATTCTGTTTTCGAGCCACCGCTATGCACATTCTGTTTTAGAGCCACCTCTGTGAAGGGCAAGGCCTGGACTCCAGTAGCCTAAGAGGTCTGCCAGGATTAAGATGGTATTTAGAAACCCCTAACACTGGCCTTCCCTGGTGGCGCAGTGGTTACGAATCCGCCTGCCAATGCAGGGGACACAGGTTCGAGCCCTGGTCTGGGAAGATCCCACATGCTGCGGAGCAGCTAAGCCCGTACGCCACAACTACTGAGCCTGTGCTCTAGAGCCCGCGTGCCACAGCTACTGAAGCCCATGTGCCTAGAGCCTGTGCTCCGCAACAAGAGAAGCCATCGCAATGAGAAGCCCGTGCACTGCAACGAAGAGTAGCCCCCGCTCGCCGCAACTAGAGAAAGCCCATGCACAACAACAAAAGACCCAACACAGCCTAAATAAATAAATAATAAAATAAGTAAATTTATTTTTTAAAAAAAGGAACCCCTAGCACTCTAAAGATAAAGATCCTTATAAGGTACCTGGAATTCTCACACCAAAGTGGGAACCCTCCAGATGAAGAAATACAGGCATGCAATGAATATTAGTTTAATAAGTAAATGATTTCATTAATTTTTGTAGCAATTAAGATTTGTGAGTTTCAAAAAGAGGGCTAACCTTATTTTATTAAATATATATCCTTATGTTCCTTAATTGTAAACACAAGTTTTGAGTTTTATGTAAAACAAAATCCTGGAATTTACAATATTTTCTTGATGGTTTTAATTCTTTTCTTTCCTAGGATGCCATTGATAATAGATTAGATTTAAAAGAGTGGCCATATTGTTCCCAGTGTCCAGCAGTATGGAATGGCTCAGGAGCTGTAAGGTAAAACCTATAAATGAAAGCCAGTGAAATTTTCTCTATGAAATTACAGACTAATAACTGAAAAGGTACACAGGTATTCCTATATTGGTAACTCTTCTTGAAGCATATAGTCACTTAAAAGGCAGTTTTTCTTTAACTGTAACCTGTTTTAGATGAGTCCAGATAAGCAATATGAAAATGTGCCTTATTATAAAAAAAACTTTCATGAAACTAGAGAAGAATTTCTCCACTCATCTTCTTTTTTCTTCACATTAGCAGAGGACATAATCCTTTTTGATGATTTTTTTGGTGATAAAATATTTGAGACATTCAGAAATCTGTAGACAATATTATAATGCATACCCTATACTCAGTGCCCAGCTTAACAAATGAATCATAAATACAGTTCAAGCTTCCTATATATCACTCTCTGATTTTTATTCTCCCTTTCTTCACTATCCTGAATTTGGTGTTTACCATTCACCTGTGCATCTTTATACATTTTCTACATATATCTGTATTCTAAATGATGTATAGAGTTGTGTTTTGCAGGATTTTTCTCTTGGTCTTTGGCTTTTAGCAGTTTAACTATGATGTGTCTAGGCGGAGTTCTTTTTGTGTTTATTCTACCTGGGGTAGTTGAGTTTTCTTGGATCTACAAGTTAATATTTTTCATCAAATTTTGGGAAGTTTTCAGTTGCTGTTTCTTCAGATTTTTTTTCTGCCTGTTTCTCTCTCCCTCTTCTTTTGAAACTCCATTACTCATGTGTTGGAAAGTTTGACTTTGTCTCATGGGTCACTGAGGCTGTTTACCTTTCTTCCACCTTTTTTCTTTCTCTTCTTCAGATATGCTAATATCTATTGATCCATCTTCAATTCTTTGATTCTTTCTTCTGACATCTCAAATCTGCTATTGAGCCCATCTAGTGAATTTTTCATTTCAGTTATTGTGCTTTTCACATTTTGAATTTCCATTTGCTCCTTTTTTAGTTTCCATTTCTCTTTTGAAATTCCCCATTGATTAACATAGTATCAGCATGGTTTTCTGTAATTATTTGATCATATTTATAATAGATTCTTCAAAGTCTGCTAATCCAACATCTGGATTCACTCAGGGTCAGTTTCTATTGATGGCTTTTTTCCAACGTGTGGGACACACTTTACTGTTTTCTTACATATTGACTAATTTTTGCTTGAAAGTTGGATCTTTTAGATACTGTACTGTAGCAACTCTAAATTGTTTTTTGTTTTAGTAACTTGTATGCACTTAAGCTGTGGGATCACTGCCCCCCTGCAGTTTAGCCACTGATGTCATTGCAGGGGTTTTTAATTTTAAATTTAATTTTTTTGCTTGGTTTCTAGTGGTTGCCCTATGTCTGAATAGTTTAGAGGTCAGCCAGTTATCTGGGCAGAGGTTGTGTTTAGACACCTCACACCTTCCATCATCTGCTGATCAATCTGAGTGTGGGTTAAGAACTGCATTACAAGTCAGAGTCAGTTCTTGAGTCTCCCCCCCCCCCCCCCCACCCTTCTTTTTTTTTCCTATTCTTTCCCTGGGCTTTCTCTGGCTTGTCCTGGCTCAAGCATAATTTGGCAGTCAGCTAAGGATATGGGGAGAGTTTGTCTTTGTCTTCTTTGGCTTTCGTACGTTCAGGATTTCCCCATTAAATTTCTGGCTGATGTGCCACCTATCCCATACTGGAACCAAGATGTTGTGCTACCAGAGCTGCAGGTCTTCCTGTTCTAAACAGGTCTGCCGTTTTTAAGTAGCAAAGCTGCAGGATTTTGTACTCCTTTCGCTCCCTACCTTGAATCAAGTCTTCCACCTCAGGCAGTAAAGTTGGTGGTTCTCTCAGCCAGCCTCAGGTCAGTAAAGCTATAGTTTTTGCTGATTGAGTTGGAAGAACAGTGCAGGTTGAGTGTAGCCTCAGGCTAGAAGGTCACGTATTCACTACCACCATTCTTACCAACATGCTAACATATTTTTTAAGAGTAAGTGCTTCTCAATTTGCTGTTTGCCTGTGGTTGATTTCCAAGTGACCTGAACTGGTTTTTCCCCCCACAATTTCATCCAGGTTTATACTTGTTTTCTTGGAGGGCAATCTTCTGACCATCTTATTCCACCATGACCACAAGTTGTCTTTGACTGTGTTTTTAATCTTAATATACATGGTGTCATCTTGTATGTGTCCTCCTGCAACTTCCTTTTTAAATTTCCCTCAACATTATGTTTGTGAAATTTATCCCAAATTGATAACATGCATAAATTTTCACTGCTGGTTGGTGTATTCTTATGTGAGTATCACAGTTTATTCATGCATTTTCCACACAAAGGAAATTTAGGCTGTGTCAAAACTGGCACCATTACAAACAATATGCAATGAGCATTCTTGTACATTTACGTGTGTTTGAGTATTTCTCTAGGGTGATTCTCTTGGTCTGAGGACTTTTTCTTTAGTTTTATTTTTCCCTTTTCTCCTGGTTTGGAAGTTATATAGCCTTTTTGTACTTTTGTAGCTATTATCCTTAGAATTTTAGTACACTTCTTTGACTCAACAAAGTCTGAGATAAGTTATCTTTGCCCTTCTCATGAACAATACAGAACTTTAGAACAACTTAATTCAAACTACGCACCCTTTAAATGTTCTCTTAATTCTTTATTGTTTTCACCTTATATCTTTTTTATTTCCCAAATTAATGATGAGCATTATTTTTTAGTTGTGTGTGCATACTAACCAGTTATATTGCGCACCACTTCTGCTTTCATCCCTTTTTTAAAAAATTAATTTCATTTTACTTTTGGCTGCGTTGGGTCTTTGTTGCTGCACGCAGGAGTTGCAGTGAGCGGGGTCTACTCTTTGTTGTGGTGCGCAGGCTTCTCATTGCAGTGGCTTCTCTTGTTGTGGAGCGTGGGCTCTAGGTGCGTGGGCTTCACTAATTGTGGCATGTGGGCTCAGTAGTTGTGGCTCATGGGCTCTAGAGCGCAGGCTCAGTAGTTGTGGCACACGGGCTTAGTTGCTCCATGGCATGTGGGATCTTCCCGGACCAGGGATCAAACCTGTGTCCCCTGCATTGGCAGGTGGATTCTTAACCACTGCACCACCAGGGGAGTCCCTTGCATCCCGTTTTTTGGGCTCATTTGTTTTCTTTCCTGAAATATATCATATCCTTTAGAAATTTCTTCAGTGTGGGTCTGTTGGTGATAGGGTCTCTGTGGTTTTGTCTGTCTGAAAATGTCTTCATTTTGTCATTGTTCTTACATGATAGCTTTGAATTTCTAGACTCATGTTAATTTTCACTCAACACTTTGAAATGTTATTCTCCTGTTTCTTGGTTTCCATTTTAGCTCTTGGGAAGGTGTGTGTATGGGGATGGGGTGTTTTCAGACAGTTTTGTCATACTTTTATAGGTAATTTGCCTTTTCTCTCTGGTGCTTTTTGTCTTTGGTATTCTGTACATTTCCTGTGCTGTGTCTACCTGAGGGTTTATTTTTATTTCTTTCCTTGGGATTCAGTGTGTTTCCTAAAATCTGAAGTTTCATATCTTCCATAAATTCTTCAAATATTGCCACTTCTGCAGTCTTGGTTTTATTCAAACATCTCATTTTATCTTCATGCCTCATAATCTCTCAAGTTTTAATATTTATTTTACTTTTTGTGTTTCATTTTGGAAATTTTTCTTTGGATTTAGTTTTCAATTCTTTAGTTCTTTCTTAAATTTGTGCCTAATCTGCTGAGTAACCTGTGTATATGTATATATTTTTTGAGCTTCTATGTTCATTGACTTTACTTTTCCTTTATTTTAGAAGTTCTCCTTGTTTCTTTTTCAAATATGCTTGGACTTCTTTGTTATTTTGTCATGCTTTCTGTTCTACTTTATTATCATTTATCATTTTCAACATACTTAATTTTAGACTTTTACTAAATTCAACATCTGACATTCTTTGGGGTCTAATTTTACTGCTTTTTCATTTCCGCAGACACTTATGCTTGCTTATTTCCTCGTGTGCTTCATAATTTTGGATTCTGAACTTATTTCAGTAGCCAGGATTGAGAGTGGGTACCTTCAGAGAGGTTTTGCATTTGCTTCTGCCAAGGTTAAAGACTTTTTTCTTTTGTATGTTAATTTCTCAGTTGGGGTTCCCCAGCCTATGAAGGTAGTGTAAGTTAGAGCTCTCACGGGACAGGCCTGTGTTGAATTATCAGGCAAGAAGCTTCTTTGTCATCTCTCCTTGCTTTTGAGTGTGTCCTGACCTTATGCAAGGGTGTCACCTCCCCATCTCTACCTTGCACAATATCCAAGACTTTGTCTTCTGTGTTCATTAAACAGGGAAACACCCAGACCCCTTGTTTGCTAAGATTAGACTAACACTATAAGGCAGAGCAAGCCTCAACTCAGTTTACCACTCTAGTTTTTAGTTTCCTTTGTACTGCTGCTGGCCCTTGAAGATTGCTCTTACTTGTTTACTTTCAGCTATGCTTTTAAAAAGATGTTTGCTCTTATTTTAACAAATGCCTCTAGGTGCTTTCTAGAGTGAGATTTTCAGGATACAGGGATTTAATCATTATTTATGTGTCTTTCAGAGTGTAAAACACTAGCACAGTGTCTTACACATTTATGTGAAACAAATTAAATGTAATCCTACTGTCCTAAAATTGCTCTTCAGAAATTTAAAAATCGTTACAATCACATAATCATTTTGAGCAATATTACTTCCTTTTCTTTTGCTTTCATACTTTATTTCACTCTCTTTGCAAAGTTTTTAAACCAAGGTTGTACTTTTAGTATGTCCTTGATTTATTTTGTATGGGAACCAAGAGTGTATCTTGTTCCTGTTTCATCTTTCAAAACCAACTACTAAGTCTCTTTACTATTTCTGTTGTTTACTACCCTGTCATTCCTTAAGATGGCAGATGGAAATTACCATCCAAAGGCTAGACTGAGAACATTATTAAAAGTTTACCATGGGGCTTCCCTGATGGCGCAGTGGTTGAGAGTCCGCCTGCCGATGCAGGGAACACGGGTTCGTGCCCCGGTCTGGGAAGATCCCACATGCCGCAGAGTGGCTGGGCCCATGAGCCATGGCTGCTGAGCCTGCGCATCCGGAGCTGGTGCTCCGCAACGGGAGAGGCCACAGCAGTGAGAGGCCTGCGTATCGCAAAAAAAAAAAAAAAAGTTTACCATGGACTTCCCTGGTGGCACACTGGTTAAGAATCCGCCTGCCGGGACTTCCTTGGTGGCGCAGTGATTAAGAATTTGCCTGCCAATTCAGGGGACACGGGTTAGAGCCCTGGTCCTGGAAGATCCCACATGCCGTGGAGCTACTGAGCCCGTGAGCCACAACTACTTCAGCCCGCGTGCCTAGAGCCTGTGCTCCACAGCAAAGAGAAGCCACCACAATGAGAAGCCCGTGCACCGCAACAAAGAGTAGCCCCCGCTCGCTGCAACTAGAGAAAGCTCTCACACAGCAACAAAGATCCAATGCAGCCAATAAATAAATAAATAAATTTTAAAAAAAGAATCCCCCTGCCAATGCAGGGTACACGGGTTCAAGCCCTGGTCTGGGAAGATCCCACATCCCATGGAGCAGCTAAGCCCATGTACCACAACTACTGAGCCTGCGCTCTAGAGCCCGCGAGCCACAACTACTGAAGCCCGTGCGCCTACAGCCTGTGCTTCACAAGAGAAGCCACCGCAATGAGAAGCCCATGCACCGCAATGAAGAGTAGTGCCCACTCGCCACAACTAGAGAAAGCCTGCATGCAGCAACAAAGACCCAGTGCAGCCAAAAATAAATAAATGAATTTATTTTTTAAAAAAGTTTACCATGATATCCTACATTGCAGGGTCTTAGAGGTCATCTAGTATATGGTTTCCAAAGTGGGTAATAAGATGATCTATTGGGTATTATTTTTATACTAGAAAAAGGAGAAATTAAGCTTTATTAGTATATACTAATACACATATATAATTTATAAACTAATATATATTTTTAATAGATGTACGTGTTTATTTTAAAATATTTATTTACTTTTCAAATAAAAGCTCAGAATTTTTACCAGTGGGGTATGGGAACAAAAATAGTGGTTTCTGTGACCTAGGGCAGTGCTACCCAATACAACTTTCTTGCAGTGATGGAAATCCTATATCTGCACTGTCCTATATGATAACCACTAGCCACATATCATGACTGAGAAACTGAATTTTTAATTTTAGTTAATTTAAATTTAAATAGCCTCATGTGGCTAGTGGCTGCTATCTTGGCCAGTGTGCAGATCTAGAGCTATCTAAGGGGGGAAGTAGTAGAAATTGTAGTTCTGTTTGTTTAGTGCTTTCCTAGTACTAGATTCCATACTTAGTGTATTCTGTACATTATTTCATTTAATCTTGAAAACAACCCTTTAGGTTTACAGAGAGGTTAAGTAACTTACTAAAAATCGTAGAGAATTAAAAAGAAGCAGAATCAGAGTTGAAACCCAGGTGGCTCTCTTTTTTTTTTTTAACAGCATTATTGAGTTACAATTGACTTCATAACGTATATTTTTAAGGTATACAACTTGATGTTTTGATACATATACATTGGGAAATCACCACAAACTAGTTAATATATCCATAATTACCTTTTTTTCCTTTTGTTTTCTTTTCCTTCTTTTGTGGCATAAAGACTTAATTTAAGATCTATCCTCTTAGCATATTTCAAATATACAGTACAGTTTTGTTAACTATAGTCACCATGCTGTACATTAGATCTCTAGAACTTACTCATCTTGCATAGTTGAAACTTTGTGCCCTTTGAGCAACATTGCCTCTTTTTCTTCTCCACCCATTCCCCGGCAACCAACATTGTATCCTCCACTTCTATCAATTTGGCTTTTTTATTTTATTTTATTTTATTATTTAAAACCAGAACATTTATTGCGTGACTAGTCATTGAAGTCCTTAAGATGAACTGGTTGCTGCAAAAGCTGCCCTCTTGGACTTAGGTGTTTTTCCTTCACGGAACCCATGCCTGAATCTGCGGTGTATAGTTTTTAGGTTCCTCATTCGACCAGTCTGGGTGGTACTTCGTCTTTTAGCTTTAGCACTCCAGTTATACTTTCTCTTCCGCTTGGCAGGATAGCCACATTTGCCACAGGTTGACTTCTGAATGTGGTAGGCCTTAGAGCCACAGTGGCGGCACAACATGTGCGTCTTATTCCGATGCTTTCCAAACGATGACGTTCCCTTCATCATCTCGCTTCTGCCGCCAAGACCAAAGAGCAGTTTGACTATTTTAGATTCCACATATAAGTGAGATCATGCAGTCTTTCTGAGTCTGGCCTTTTTCACTTAGCATAATATCCTTCAGGTTCATTCATGTTGTTGCAAATGGAAGAATTTGCTTCTTTTTTAAGCCTGAATAATATTCCACTCTATATATATACCATTTTCTTTATCCATTGATGGACATTTAGGTTGTTTTCATATCTTGACTATTGTGAATAATACTGCAGTGACCACAGGAGTGCAGATATGTGTTCGATATCTCCTATAATCATACTTTACTAGTAGAGTTCCAGCAAGGGACGTTCTGGTACCACGTCAGCTCCAAAGCAGCACCTGTGCCTCCTTCACCCCCTCTATGTCTTTAAAACCCTATTGTCTCAATGCCATCTCCCCCCCTTTTTTTAACTTCAGGAAGTCATAGACTTTTCAGGTATACTATGTCTTTATCTGAAATAAATAAGACAGGGCCTTAGCTCTATTTTATAGGTAAAAGTGCTGAGCTAGATTATGAGTCATTTGTTCAAACTCTGTAGATCAAAATTGAACTTAAAGTGGGGCTGTCCTGCCTGGCCCTTGATGCTCCAGTCATACCATAGTTAAGTCATTTCCTTAAAATCAGTGCAGCTGGTGCCAAATTTGAGTTTGCTTGAGTTGGGCTCTTTTAAAAGACTAAAAGCAGTATGGCTTTGGAAATATTTTTAATGTGTTTGTGTTTATTTTTTAGTGCTCGGCAGAAACCCAGAGCTAATTATTTAGAGGATCGAAAAAATGGGTCTAAGCTGATTGTTTTTGTAATCGGAGGAATTACATACTCTGAAATGCGTTGTGCTTATGAAGTATCTCAGGCACATAAATCCTGTGAAGTTATTATTGGTAAGACTTGTGTTTTCCTCTTCTCTGTTTTTTTAAAACAAACTCTAAATGCAAAAATATATATGTAAAACTTTATCTTGTAGTTTACATTTAGGACTAAATTGTTGAGTGCAAAAAAGTATTTTTTAAATCATAGTTTGTTTTATCTGATGTACCAGAGTTTTTTCCTGGTTGACTTTTTTGATTATTTTTTTATTAAAATTCTGATTTTGAGAGAATGAGCTTCAGAAATATTCTTTATAATCTTTATAATATATATTATATAATGTATTATATATTATATATATTCTTTATAATATTCTAAATATTACATAAAGAATATATCCTTTAAAATATTACATCCTACCCTTTTCTTGCCCTCATGATTAAATAATTTTTGAAACATACATTTCTACTACAGAAATATTTTGAAATTTTTTCTGTCTGTGGACCTGACATTGGTCAGGCCTGTATGGAATTTAGTTTTAAGAATTTCAGTCAAAGCCACTGATACTGAAACTCTCCTGACCCGTGGAGGTGCCGCATTTATATGCCAAGCCTCAATCAGCGGCACTGTTTAACAGTTCTCTGTGACTGAACTCACAGTGCCTGTTGCTGCTTTGTCAGGAGGACAGACTAACCTCCAGTTTTGGTCTTCAGTTTATCAATATATAGCACAAAGTGGACAAAGCTCTAGGAGTGGGCTGTATTTTTGAAGGGTTACTGAGTGTGCTCAATGAAGAGGAAGGATTGAAATACTGTAGTTTAGGCAGATTTCAGGAAGGCATCCTATAGAAATTTTGTTAAGTTGCCCCAAGCTACTGCACTTTGCATATTTGAAGGACAGGACAATATAATTAGCCAAGGAAAATTGATTTAACTGCTGGCCTCTGAAAATTTCTCTTTTCCTCTACCAGGTTCCACACATATTTTAACACCCAAAAAGCTGTTGGATGATATAAAGATGCTGAATAAACCCAAGGATAAAGTCTCCTTTATTAAAGATGAATAGTATTTTAGCGGAGGAGGGATTTGGAGATTCTTATTAATTTGATCAACTAAAGTAGATCAAGACGTTGTGGCTGTCATGTAATTTAAAAAATGTAAATATTTTAAGGAATAATGACTTTTCAAATATATTTCTTAAGGGACTGTTTATGATTGCATATCATTGGATTTGCCTTTTTGTGATACGCGGGCCTCTCACTGTGGTGGCCTCTCCCGTTGCGCCGCACAGGCTCCGAATGCGCAGGCTCAGCGGCCATGACTCACAGGCCCAGCCGCTCCGCGGCATGTGGGATCTTCCCGGACCGGGGCATGAACCCGTGTCCCCTGCATCGGCAGGCGGACTCTCAACCACTGCGCCACCAGGGAAGCCCTGGATTTGCCATTTTTAATTTAAATATTGTTGCTGCTTTATAGATGATGAGAAGAAATGTTAAAATGCTTTCTAAAAGGAAATATTTTCAGCTTTGGAACAGAATATATTACAGTTATGGGTAATTTTTCACAGCCACCTATGTACATGCTAATTACTTATTGGATACTTATCTGTCTAATGCTGAAGTATAGTGTTTTGGGAAAGAATGATTTTAAATGAAAAGGTTGTAAAAGTAAAAACTGTGAACTTGTATGTATGATAGAATGATTTCCTGTAAGTGCAGTTTTTCTTCCAACTGAAATTCATAACTTCTTTTATATGTAAAGTAATTTAGTCATTAATAGGAATAGAATGATTTCACAGCATATACTGTTGCTAGATACTTCTGAAGAACACAATTTTGTATAATTCTGAATAATGTATGTTTAAATTAGCAAACAAAAATAATCATGAACATTCAAAGAGAAAATAAATATATACTTACAAAAATTATCTCTGTTTTTTGGCAGGGAGGAAGGGGAATTTGGGAAATTTTAAAGTTCTAAGTCAGAGAATTACAAAGAAGAAAAAGAATGCATCATAATCTTCCCACCAAGATAACTCCCTTTGACCTAAGAAAATAATGTTATCTTTGTATACGGTTGGATAATGTAAGGATATGTGTGCACATGTGTTACACAAAGGGAACATCTTCATTTCAAATCTCTCCTTTTACCTGGCCTCATAGGGTTCTATCATAGAGTGGACTGTAATTTATATATCACTCATCTTCAGAGTTTTGCTCTTACAAATAATGCTGCATTGTTTGGGTACATATCTGTGCAAACTTACACAAATATTTCTATAATATAAATTTCTAGCGAGGACATAGCTGTCTAAGTATTTGTGCATTTAAAATACTGATAGATATCACCATTTACAATTTTTATCTAGGGACTTCGCTGGTGGTCCAGGGGCTAAGCCTCCACGCTCTCAATGCAGGGGGCCTGGGTTCGATCCCTGGTCAGGGAACTAGATCCTACATGCTGCCATGCTGCAACTAAGTGTTGGCATGCTGCAACTAAAAGATCCCCCACAGCACAACTAAAAAGACCCCGCACACAGCAACTAAAGATCCCACGTGCCACAACTAAGACCCGATGGAGCCAAATTAATTAATTAATTAATTAAATACTAAAAATATAAAATTTTTATGTAGATCAATCCATCACTTTTCCTGTGTGGCTTGCAAATTTATGTTGTACTTAGAAATATCTTTGCACCTGAGATTGTAAATTCACCCATCGATCTTCTAGAGCATTTTGATAGGTTCATTTTATTTTTTACAGGTAACTCTTTTATCCATCTGGAATTGGTTTTAGTATGAGAATCTGTGCTAGATATTGTCTCTTAGCACTTGGCATTATGTCCCATGCCTCCCCATTCCATACCACAGGGGATGAAAGCTAAAAAGGAAGTTTTGCAGACTCAAAGGTAAGTGGGGTTCTGAACAGGTTAGATTCTGCCAACGACTTGCATTTGGTCAAGTTTTGAAGTTAGAAGGGAGGCAGAGGCCATCTGCTGCAGCTGTGCCAATGGACAAGCAAGTTGCTTCCGACAGGAGTTGTTTGTAGCAACCAGACTCCACATTTTAGTGTCTCTCACCTGCTTCATGGGTATGAGGCAATGCTGGTGGCAACTGGTGGCATTAGCTTCCTGTTCTCTGGATCAGATGGTGATATGACCTTAAGTCTAAAAATATGGCCCCTAGTTTCTGCCCTTACAGCTTTTTCCATGATTTTTAAGGACTTAATTCTCTATATGTTAAAACACTTCTTGAAATATCTAGAGGAGTTTCTGTTCTCCCGTGAACCCTGACTGATACAGTATTTAACAGAGATCCATCCTTATTTCTTTCTAAATAGTCAGATACTATACCACATTTTACTGGGTAATCCTTCTTTCCCCAACTGAACTGAAATACTACCTTTCTCATAAACTAAGTTTGTATTTTGGTCTATTTCTGGATTCTGTTTTATTGACTTATAGTTTGTATCTCTTTTTCTCTATTTTTTTTTATTGGAATATAGTTGATGTACAATGTTGTATTAGTTTCAGGTGTGCAGCAAAGTGAATCAGTTATACATATACCATTCTTTTCCCATATAAGTCATTATAGACTATTGAGTAGAGTTCCCTGTGCTATACAGTAGGTCCTTATTATGTATTTTATATATAGTTGTGTGTATATGTCAGTCCCAGGCTCCCAGTTTATTCCCTATTTTGATTCATGGTGTGTTAATATGTGGACGTAATCTCTATTCCACCCATACCACCCATACCAAAATTACAATATTTTTCAGAAATTCCCTGGGTATTACATTTTTTAAAAATGAACTTTAGTCTCGTTAATACCAAAAGTTATTTTGATATTTTCATTAGGTGTACAGTAAATTTATAGGTTAATTTAGGGAAAATATGACCTTAAGAATCATTATTTTCTTTATATAGATACTGCATATTGCCATAATATTTTTCATGGTTCCATGTGAATTGGATCTTCTATTATGCTTTTGAAACAGATTTTTTTAAATTAATTTATTTTTTTGGCTGTGTTGGGTCTTCGTTGCTGCGCACAGGCTTTCCTTTTAGTTGCAGCAAGCGGAGGCTACTCTTCGTTTCAGTGTGTGGGCTTGTCATTGCGGTGGCTTCTCTTGTTGCGGAGCACAGGCTCTAGGCACGCGGGCTCTAGAGTGCAGGCTCAATAGTTGTGGCGCACGGGCGTAGTTGCTCCGCAGCATATGGGATCTTCCCGGACCAGGAATCAAACCCATGTTCCCTGCATTGGCAGGCGGATTCCTAACCACTGCGCCACCAGGGAAGCCCTGGATATTTTTATATATAGGAAAGTTTCTGTTTTTGATATATTAATTTTAGAACTCGATATTTTACTAAGTAACGGTAATAAAATAATAATGTGCAAATGCTTACTTTGTGCTTTATATGTGAGGCACTGTTTTTAAGTGTTTATATTACCTCATTCAGTCTTCTCATTTAATCCTGTGAGGATAGGCACTATTATCATCTCCATTTTAAAGCTGAGAAAAACAAAAGGCACAGAGAGGTTATATAATTTAACCTGGGTGACATGTATATGTGGAGAGGAAAGGTGACATTAATAAACAGCTCTCTTTGTTTTTTTTTAATTGAAGTATAGTTGATTTACAATGTTGTGTTAATTACTGCTGTACAGCAAAGTGATTCAGTTATACATATATATGCTTTTCTTTTAATGTATTCTTTTCCATTATGGTTTATCATAGGCTAGTGAATATAGTTCTCTTCGCTATACAGTAGGAACTTGTTGTTTATCCATTCTATATGTAAAAGCTTACATCTGCTAACCTCAACCTCCCACTCCATCCCTCCCCCAACCCCCTGCCCCTTGGCAACCACCAGTCTAACAAACAGCTCTCTTTGAGACTGAGCATGAGAACAGTATATTGCCAGTGAGAGGGTTAATTTTTTGGTGTCTGCATTTTATCTGAGATCTTTGTATGCCTTGTTAACTATCTGTCCAGGGTTAGTACATGTGTGGAACAGAGATTCATAGTAATCCAATGCCCTGTGACAAATGGAGCTAAGAGTGTGATGACAGCAAACATTGGTCCATTCATTCAATCACTGCACACCTCAATGATCACTCTGCCCTATCACACTGATAGGAGATCCTTTGAGGCCTACATTTTAGGCCTCAAATTTCACATGCATTTTAGGCTTAGAGTTGGAGAGACCCTTTGTTTCCTAAATTTCTTACTGGATTTGAAGACATAAGAGGTCATCACACATAAATTCCTAGTATAAGCTGATTCCCTACCCCACTCCACCCTCGGTAGAATGAGCCGTTACAGATTCTGGTATCAAGACCCTGAAAAAGACTTTTTTTGTTGTTGCTCCTAACTGAAACGATTTACTATCTCTGAAGCACATTTTTACTTCCTTTCAAACTTTAGTTTTTGCCACACTAATAGGTAAAAGTATATTTCATTATTTTGATTTCTTTTATTATGAGTTAGGAATAACAGATTTATTTTTAAGCAAATATGTGTTGATTTTGATTTTTAAGAATCAGAGGTCCATTTTTTATTTCATTTTAGCACATTGTGTCCCCCATTTCTTGCAGTTTTGGTGTTTTCTCTAGAAAGTCATCTTCATAAGTTGTGTAATAAGTAAAATACTTTTGGGGTGAAGACCAAGTTTTCTCTGCATTTTATTTTAATCCTTGGTTGTCTTGAGTCAAACTAGTATTTCAGTCTATTCCTCCATCTCTCTACTTTGGCAAGATCTTCTGCAATAGTTCTAATCATTTGATCAGTAGTTTGTTTCAAAATGGTTGCTGTCCTTAGGGCATGATCCAAAGACGAGTTTAAAATCTACAGAGGAAAAATCCACACGTTTTAGTTACATAAATTTACTACTGCTTCTGTTAATTGGGTTCCCTCATTATTGAACATTGCAAAGTAGAATTTTTGGAGTATTCTGTTTTCCACCCAGTCTATTTCTGTTTTTGAGGCTCGGTTTCCTAGGAAACCAGTTTGAGATGGAATATATTTTGTAGAGAAAGGGACAGAAAAAAGACCAACACGTGACTGATGAGCATGAATCAGAGGGTGAAGTCAGCAACCTGCTGGGCTGTTTCCCTGCTGTGGAAAAAGAGATCCGTGACAAAGAAGAAAAGCTCTTGGGGGGAGGGCCATTGAAGGAGATTTAGGGGCCATAACCACTGAGAGGGCACCCAGGGATGCAGCACATGCTATGGCAGCATTTGAAAGTAACCTGATTGAAAATAGGAATCTACTGATAGCTCTAACCCCAGTGTCCCTGGAACAGACTTGTGAGCGGCATGCCTTCAGGTCTGCGCTGGGGAATCCTGTAGCTGAGGCACCACCCACAAAACATTTTCTCCAGGAAATATCCCTTGGAACCAATTTAGGAATAATACAAACCATGTGGCTGCTTAGGCTGTCTTTATGTTAGTACTGAGCACAAGTTGTTTTAGCAGAGCATTTTCTGATGCTCTCATACTATAATAATTTCAAAGCCATCAGTTTTGTGGTCATCAAGACCAAACTTACAAGCTGCAAAGATTCTAGAGTGTTTTTTTCTAAGTCCTCACCTCAGATTCCATTTCTTCGATACTGGTAAAGTTGCTTGAGGATGTGCTTTCAGAAATCCTGCAGGAGTGAGAATGGGGTAAGGGTGTAGCAAGATCTGAACTGTAAAAAAGGCAAAAGCACATTGATGCTTGTATAAAGTGCCATCCTCAACTCTGTGGTTCAGTAGTGGCTGTGTGTGTGTGTGGGCGGTGGGGGGGGGCGCGAGGAGTTTGTGCACCCTCTGCCCAAGGACACACAACCAAGACACAAACCCAAGAACTCCCCGGTGGCTACATTCATACACACTGCACTGCACTATGGTAGTGAGTAGTGGGGTTCAGACTGAGTGAGTGTGACTGCACACAGCCTGAACTCTGGTCACTCAGCTACACTGTCGATTCTGCCTCCTAAGTAGCTCTTGAATACTAGACTTCTCTCTTTCCTTTTCTACCACCCTTGGCTAAGCTGCCATCATTCCACCTGGATTACCGTACTAGCCTCTTGCTTGGTCTCTGTGCTCCAATCCTTGACTCCTCTAATCCATTCCCTCTCCCTTAGTAGTTAGAGTGATTTTTAAAACACTGGAAAACTTTAAAAAACACTCTGGTTAAAAAATCTCATTGGCTTCCCATTATACCTAAGAGTCTGAAATCCTTCCTGCAGCTGACAAGCCCCTGCACGGCCTGGCCCTGCTCATCTCACTGCCCCATCTTTCCCCCACTGCCTCTCCCTCTTTTAGGCTCCAGCTACATTGTTCCTGAACTTGCCAAGGGCTTTTCCACACCAGAAGGCTCTCTTAGACTGACATGTTCTTCTCTCTTACTCTCCCATCCCCTTGCTACTTCACTCATACTTATTCTTTGGAACTCAGCTTCCCTAAACCCCCAAATTAGGTAATAGCACTCTGTATGCCCCCTTTCCCTCTACCAAAAAAGTAAGGGCAGGGACAGAAGTTGACTTTGTCACTGTGTCCTCAGCGCCTGCACAGTGTCCTGCTATTGACACTCAAGTATTTGTTGAATGAATAACTGAATGATTGAAATATTAGCCAGACTTAGGTTTGAATCCTGGCTCTACTACTTATGATCTAGGTGATCCTGGGCAGGTGATCTAATGCACTAAGTGCATTGCATGCATCCAAACAATGGGTAGCCATTTTGTTAATCATACTTACTTTCCTGGTATGAGTTCACATTCATCATAAGAGGATTTTGAATTTGCACTCTGGAAACAGATCCATTTTGGTTTTGAATGAGCTGAAAAATGTTAGCTGTGATCAGATTCAGAGCATCAAAAATGATCCCCAAATGGTGGATATATGGGTATCATTCCCTGAACTTTTCTGTATGAATGAAATCTTTCATAAAATTTTACTAAGTAAATAAAACTAGGGAACATGGAAAATAGCCATCGAGTATTCTGAATTCAAGAAAAGAAACTCAACATTTAAAAGGAGTTTTATTAGCAGACAAGAGACCAGGACTCTAGGTTCCCTTGGCGCTAGCTGTGTGACCTGGGCATGTCTACGGGCTCAACTTCATCTAGCAAATGGAGGGATAATATTTTCCAAGAGTTTGAACTGAATGGATTTCTGAAGTCCTCTCCACTTTAGGAGCAAGGATTCTAGGAGTCAGAAACTATGTTACTAAGACAATTCCAGAAAATAGAGACTAAACAGAGAAGATAAATGTCACCATGGAAGACAAGAAGAACACCAGGGGAAGGAAGAGAAGAAAGTCAGTAGCCAACAAATCTGCCTTCTCTGTCGCTGAGGCTCTCTTCTCCCCCTTCTCTGGCCTCTCCTCCTCTCTTCTCTATCTTCCCCTCTTTCTCCTTCATTCTCCTGTCATATCCACTGGTCTCTAGTAGCTTGGCTTCACTCCCCCTCAGGAGGGTCCCATTTGACAAAGGAACAGGGAGAGACACGGAAGGCAGGGCAGAAGTCAGAAAGTCCAAATTTAGTCATGCTGTACCCAGACTTAAGTCATGACGAACAGAGGCACTAATGAGCTCAGTCTTAACCCCTTGGTCACCTCCAAATATAGTTGTGGATTTTATTTGAAACATAGAAATTCAGAGTTGGAAAGGGTCATAGGGTCATCTGGTCCAGTTCTCATAGTCTACAGATTACAACATCCTGACAAAGTACATTGTCTCTCAGTCTACAGGTGGGACTCACAACCTCCTGCAATAGCCCGCTCCATTTTCTGTCTGTTCTGGAAGTTCCTAACACCAAGCAAAAGATGCTTCCCTGGGACTTCTACCCTCTTGGCCACTATATGTTTACTAATGGAGTTCAAGATCACATTTCAAGTGACTCAGTTGCTTTCTTCATTCGTATGTTGGAATAAGAGGTCTCGTGGGCTGTAGACCCCAAAACCAAGGCGATAGTAAAGAAATCTGCCTGTTGCTTCTGCAGAGTCTTAGGGACTGTCGTCTCAACAGAACACATCCAACTGGAGGATCTGGCAGCTGGGGGTGAGTAGCGGAGACATAGCTGAGGTCAGCCAGATAAACACCATTCTTTAGTCTTGGACATTGGCAGTTGTAAAAGATCAGAAACATTCTCTCTGGTGCCCTGTCCCCAGTGATGGAGAGAAAGCGCTCTGAAGGTATGAACTCACCCATGAGGAAAGGATGTCAGAGAACCAGACACAGCTGTCGTTCAGAAGGAAGACAAGGGTGTTCCCTTCCCTCCTTTGTGTTCCCTTAGCACACTCTGTGCTCTTAGCTCTTATCACATTTTTCCATGAACTTTCCTTATTTGGGTAGGAGTTCCTTTCTCTCAATAGGTTGTAAACTCCTTGGGAGGAAGGAGCCATGGTTTTTTGTTTGTTTGTTTTTGCGGTACATGGGCCTCTCACCGTTGTGGCCTCTCCCGCTGCAGAGCAGAGGCTCTGGACACGCAGGCTCAGCGGCCATGGCTCACGGGCCCAGCCGCTCCGCGGCATGTGGGATCTTCCCGGACCGGGCACAAACCCGTGTCCCCTGCATTGGCAGGCGGACTCTCAACCACTGCGCCACCAGGGAAGCCCAAGGAGCCATGTTTTATTCATCTTTATAAATAAATGTTTGTGAGATTTTACTTAGTTCCAAAGACAGCAAAATTTTGCATTGAAATTAGCAATATGATGTTTAAGGAGTGTAAAATAGTCTATTTATGTGCTGAATTTTAGTGGGGATAGATCTAAAGCTTTTGCCCCTTCTGAATAATAACAATAATAGTGGCAGTTATTCAGTCAGTTACTTGTTCAGCAAATATTTATGACTTGTTACCAACTTTCACTGGTATAACACTTAGTAACTTTCAAAGTCCTTTACTGCTAGGATTGCATATCTCCCAGTCCCAGCCCAGCCTCTTGCCATCCAGGTGTCGGGCTGGATGTGGAAGTGTCAGATGAGTGCTGGAGACCTGGCGGCAGACTAAACAGGGCAGGAGCTCCCCATATGGAAGCAGTGGGTGGTATGATATGGGTCTCCCATGCAGGGAGATTAGGTTGTGTACAAAGATGGGATCTTGCAGAAGATGTACTTACAAGGTGAAGAACTTTTATTTTCATTTAAATAGCGGAGCTGGGCAAAGGCACTTCTTTTGCTGTGATTAAAGAAATTCTGTCCCGGGGTGTTGAATATGTAATGAAATTCTAAAAAGAAAAGATTAAAAATACAACTCATTGCCTGGGAGCAACAGCTGTCCCCATTTATGCCTTGTTTTCTGAGGCAGCCCAGTCACTCTCACCTTTAGATAATGCTTTACCGCAGACTCTCTGGGAGTTATGAATCTTAGTGCTGCAGTTCTCACATTTATTACTCTGCAGTCCAGTCCCAGAAGCAGAATAGCAGCTGAGTCCTGTATCAGAACCTGAAAAAGCCCAAGTTACACAAAGGAAGTGTGAGTTTTTTTTATTATAGTCCTAAAATATGCTCTGGAGAGTAGAGCTCTGATGGTGCAAGGTATGCATTAGGCCCCAGAGTGTTGAATTTCCCCAAGGGGAAATTCACCAAGGGGGGTTGCCATCCTAGGGGTGACATTTGGACTCCCCTTATGACAACTGAGAGGTGTTTTGATAGATAACAATTCTGATAGGAAAGTCTTAAGATTTGCCTAGCACATGTAGGTGTTTAGTAAAGGTCCTCTGAATGGATGGATCTGTGAGAATTTCGTCCATTGAATTATCAGACGATCTTGCATTTGTAGTTATTTTTCCATATTAGCCCTGATACATCCACATTCTCTTCTTAGACCCTGCGGTGGCCAAGAGCTTGTGTTTTGTCATCCAGGCAACTGGAAAGATGGTTTTCCTCACATCACGTTCGTAAGTCCATATGGGAACTTGAATCATAGCTTTGCCCTCATCAGTACCACAGAGAGGCTAGCAGTAGAGAGCATGTGTGTCTGGTGCAGGTCTGAGTCTTATTCGGTAGGCTGTGGGCAGTGGAGTTCTCCAGGTTAGGCCAGAGTGTGGGAGCATGGGCCCGGCAGGTGAGCACATCACACTTGGGTGTCCAAGCAACATCTTAGCTCCAGGAGAGACGAGGCTTGGGGACAAAGCTTCTGCCAATGCTACCTGCCTTGCTGCATTCATGATTACACTCATTTGTAACATTATCTTCCAAAGTGTAAATCACAAATGGAATGAGCTCTAGGAAGGATGTTTTCTTTCCCAAATCTCAGTCAATGGTCATTGAATGCCTTCTAATCCAGAAGTCAAGGAAATTACAAATAGAGGAAGAAGGAGCTACACCTGGGAAGGTTGTGTTGTACAGGAGAAAGGACATGGGTTCAGATAGGCCTGATTTGCAGCCTGGCTCTGCCACTTATTGGCTATGTTGGTTGACAGTATGTCCACAAATTCTTTAACATGCTTTTCAAAGGATAGAGCCTAATTCCTCTCTCCTTGATTGTGACAGCTCACAACTTAGTGACTTGCTTCTAACAAATAGAATAAAGTGGTAATGATGGTGTATAACTTCCAAAATTAGGTCATAAGAGACATTGAAACTTCCATCTCAGTCTTTCTCTTGGATCACTTGCCTGGGGGAAGCTGGCTGCCCTGTCTTAATGACACTCAAGCAGCCTTTTGGTCCACATGGTGAGGAACTGAGACCTCCTGCCAGTGGCCACGTGTGTGAACAATCTTGGAAGCAGATTCTCTAGCCCTAGTCAAGCCTTCAGATGATGGCAGTATTGGCCAACATCTTGACTGCAGCTTCATGAGAGACCTTGAACCTGAACCACCCAGCTAAATGGCTCCCAAATTCCTGACCTGCAGAAACTATGAGATAGCAAATGTTTGTTGTTTTGAGCCATTAAGGTTTGGGATACATCATTACACAGCGATAACACACAAGGCTCTTTGACCCTGGCAAGTCACTTAATTTCTCCAAGCTTCCATTTACTTATCTATAAAATAAAGATAATAATTCCTACCTTACAGGGGTATTATGATAGTCAAGTGATGTATACTATATGTCAACCGTTCTCAGTTCTTTAATTTCAGAACACTCTTACTTACACTCTTAAAATTGAGAACCCTAAAGAGCTTTTGCTTATTATAGTTTTTATCATATATCATAATATATGAAATTTTTTACACCTGTAGTAAAAATCCACCCTCCCCTTGCATTGGAGAAGAGCTGTCATACAACATTCAGTCAACTGAATGTGGCTTGGTAGAGAGGTATTTATAAATTACAAGTTATTTTTGCTGTGTATAATCATTCAGATTTTCCTAAGACTGAATGGACAGTCTCAAAGCTTTTTTTTTTTTTTTTTTAGAATTTTAAACTGAAGCATTTAAAAAATACTTTGTCATTTAAAAACAGTAATAATCCACTTCATGTTCACAAAATAACATTTTTATGAAAAATAGCTGTTTTTGAAAAAAAATCATTAAAATGGCAGTGTTTTACATTTTGGCAAATTTCTAAAACATCTAGCTTAACAGAAGGCAGCTGGACTTTATAGCCATATCTCCATTCTGTCTGTTGCAATATTGTTCTTGCACAGAAAAGAGAGGACCTCACGGCCCCCCAGGGGCCCTCTGACCACACTTTGAAAATCTCTACTCTGTTCTGGTGTCTGGTATACAGTAAGTGTTCGATCGATTAAACCTACTATTATTATTAGAAAATGTGTCATCTACAGAGAAGAAATAGAACCAAATGCGACATAACAGGAAGAATACTGAGTTGAAGGAAAAAGCAAGCCTGGTTAGCTCTCTGGCCCCCAGCTTCCTGCTGTATAAACTGGGTAGATTAGGCTCGGCCTCTGATTTTCTTCTCAGGAGCTACCTAAGCCAGCAGGCCTCAACTCCACCTCATCCTCACCCAGGGCAGTCCTGCCAGGGGATGTTTTTCTGCTTAAATTATCTTTGGAGAAGGCCCCCTATGACTAAAACTCATTGGATTCCATGCACTGGTGCTCTCTGGGTTTGCTCCCCGCTCTAACTTGCTTTGCTCCTATGAAATGAGTATGGACAAGTCAGCAGCAACTGTCCCGTTGCGGGGGAGCTCCCAAGGTGCAGATTACGGGTCTTACTGGGGGGCTGCCACGCAAAACTGAGGCTGCCTCGTGGCTGAGTCACGGAGCCCTGTGACTCCAGGCAGAGACAGGTGTGGGCACTTTCACCCTGCTTGACCACATCTCATTTGAATCAATTCATTATTACTTCTTTACATTTTGCAACAATAATAATAATAACCAACGTGCAACACCCTAGTCTAAGTAAAGCTATTTGATGTGGCACATGGTCTGCTGGCAGTGAGCGGACCCCAAGGGTGTTGTCCACACCCTTGTGGATCATGACGACTGGCCCCAGACCCCTCAACTTACCGAGAACTGAGTCTGGGTGCCGTGCCTTGTCTTGAATGGCAACAGGAAACCTTCCACGGTTGATTCCTCTGTGGCCTTTTTTCTCCATTTTTTGCTTCCTAAAAAAGGTGCATAAAATCCCATAAACTTTTAGTATACTGCTAATACCGATAGTGAGAGGTCTGGTAAAACTGAAATGTGAAATTTCTTATGTCAGAGCCTGGAATGATGGAGGATGCATGTCATCCTTAACACAGCTATTCCTCTGCCTGCCTGTTTGAGAGCTTCCCCGTGAGAAAGTGCACCCAGCACAATTTGGCCTGAAAAGAACATGCATACCAAACATTAAAAGTAAATCTGTTTTGTTTCCCTGAGGATAATATCTAGTCGTGATACACATAAACAATATTGAAATTTGAAGTATGGAATTATAAAATTTGGAGTTCAATTCATTGTCTCAAAATCAGTTCTTACCAGGGGAGGAAGCTGTACTACATGTCAGTACCAGATCACGTGGCTTTGGATCCATAAGCACAAGCTGAGCGATCCGAAAATTCCAGCAAGGTGGATTTTGTCCAGTGTCTACAGGGCTAAAGGCTATGAGAGCATGTGGGGTTAATTTTAGCTGTGCAAGGCCACCAGGGGGCATCAGAAAGATGCCCTCCGATGGTCATTTACCGGGACACTTCCTCCGACTTGTCTGTAGCTTCTGTCTCCCTCCTTCACAGAAATTCTAACTCCTCCAAAGGAATTTTAGTTGATAGCAATTCTTAAGAAAGCTCTAGCTCAGCCCCTGGAATACTATAATAGCCCCTAGGGAACGTTGCTTGTTCTTAGCCTGGAGGGCACTGTGCCCAAGATGTCCTGGATGTATAGCCCAAGATGTCCTGGATGTAGCCAGTGAGTCAGGAATGAGACTGATTCCCGGGGATGGAGTTTGAGCCTCAGGCCTTGCTTGCAAATGTGTGCATGTCCCACTGTGCCTGGGCCTGCTGCTGGTGGAGAGAGGTGCCGTGCTTGGAGTTTGTGAGGTTGGGGGCTGAGAAGCCAGGCCCTTTCCCTCTTGGAAAAATATGCTCTCCTCGTGAGTCACATATTTACTCACACCTCATTTTCTGTCTCCACCCTCCTCCTCTGGGGCATTTGAACATCTGCTCTCCAAAGTGGAAAAGTTGGATGGCACTCAAGTGAGTTTAGTCCAACACATGACTTTCTTTTTCTGCCTCTTTTAAACTTCTTTGTGCAAACTTCAGTTAAAATCTTCTTGCCAAAAACAGTTAAGGGCGGTTCTACTTGAGAAGACAGTTTTTCAACAAGACCAAGTAGCTGAAGTGTACTCTTAAATCCAAAATTCTGCATCAGACATTAAGGGATAAGCATTTTACATGTAGTATATATGTTATTTATCTGCATATATATAAATATCCTTCAAACAGTACATATATCAGTAGGCTAAATAAAGAACATATCCCATTTGAGAGAGAGCTAATCTTCTAAAATAGTAAAGAGTATATATAGCCCTCTGTTCAATTAATTCCTCAGGGATGATATAGTTTACCAAGATTTCAATTTATAAATCATGCATATCACCACATCACACCCCAGCAGTTGATTTACTGTTAGATCTGATTTTACACTTGGTTGTGTTTTGCCGTCCATCTTGTTCATTATAAAAGAGAAAATGTAGTCTAGAGCACCAGTCCCTGTCTTGGTAGTTTAGTGGTTCTGTGAAGTCTAGACTACGAATTTGGGAGAGAAATATTTAGTACCTTGAAAGCTTAATCAAAATGTTTTTTTAATGTCAAACTATTTTTATTATACTTACTGAAACCTAAAAAAAAATGTCAAAACATAGGTTTTAATTCAATAAAAAAAAAATAGTGGATCTGGGATGACTCAGGGATTTGGCATCATTTGTGACCTTTGTATTGAAAGGAGAGTCAAAGCTGATGATGGACATGTTGGTTTAAAATAATGGTCCACACCAGATGACACACGGATATTTAACCACAAAACCATGCTGTTTCTTTTTTTAGAGGGCGGAAACTCAATAGGACGCTTATGACAAGTGCTCATTCCGTGCTGGCATGCTTTCCAACAGGAAACTTCAGTCTTTCAGACCTTGTCATCTGCCTCTATTAGAATCCATTATGTTCAGGTAATAGTGGTGGCTAAACAGCCCCGCCCTCCTTGCCTCTCCACCTTCCTAAGGTCAATTAGCCAAGCTTTGGCTCCAGTCCACAGTGCCTCTCAAGCTTGGAGGAGGCACCTCTTGCTGACTGATAGAAGCTTCAAATAAATGATTCTGAATCCACGTGGGCTAACAGCTGACCAAAGAGTGTTTCAAAACCATTAAGAATTTCTCCTTAGGATTTCACATCTACAGCTTTTTACCCGATTTACAGCTTGTCACCTCTGGAAGATTTCTTGCTGAAGGATGTGGAGAAGTAAACCCTGGGACACGGAATTAGGCTTATTTCCGGTGGGATTGGGGGGCAGAGGTGGGACCCAACAGGGTAAGTTTTCGTTCATTGTGAGGAGAGAGTAGTGAGGCTGCAAGCTGGTACACAGTGGTGTATAATAATTTCCCATATGGGCAAGGTTCAAAGGGAGCCTAAAGGCCAAACCACCTTCCATACACTGTGGTCATGATTCTTAACCAAGAGGCCTATCAGAATCATCTGGGGAGATTTAAAAGAAAGATTCCTGGGCTTCCCTGGTGGCTTCAGTGGTTAAGAATCCGCCTGCCAATGCAGGAGACACGGGTTCGAGCCCTGGTCCGGGAAGATCCCACATGCTGCAGAGCAACTAAGCCCGTGCGCCACAACTACTGAAGCCTGCGCGCCTAGAGCCCGTGCTCCGCAACAAGAGAAGCCGCCGCAATGGGAAGCCCACGCACCACAATGAAGAGTAGCCCCCGCTTGCCGGAACTAGAGAAAGCCCACGTGCAGCAACGAAGACCCAACGCTGCCAAAACAAACAAATAAATAAATAAATATTAAAAAAAGATTCCCACCGGGGCTTCACCCCGGGGAGGCTGATACAGTAGGTGGGGCTGAGGCATGTGCATTATTTTCAAGTCCCCTGGTAAGGCTGATGCTCTCCGCAGTTGAGAGCCGCTGCTACAGGGATTTGTCAGTTGGGAGGGAGACCGGGCTGCGTGTCCAGCCCTGAGATCTGCGATTCTATAACTCGGCCCGTGGCTGCTGGCATCTGTTCAGTTAGTTGATGCCCATCCTCACTGGAGTTACTATCCCAGGACCGGCTCCCACCCACCCTGGGAATTTAGCAGCTGGAAGCCCTCACCATTCAAGGACCCGGTGGCAGAAGGCACAGCTTGCACCGGTCATCTCTGTGCTGTCCTGCCTCCCCGAAGCATTGTTAGGCTCCTCCTGCACCACAGAGCACACACAGATGTGGATGTGACCGAGGAAGTGAGTCACCCCTCGGCTGCTCAGGCGCAGCCCAGCAAGCCGCGCGGACCCCGCCAAACTCACCATCTCAGGACTCCTCCACTCTGATTTCTGGCTCAGTGGGGCCTGTGCTGTAACGGCCTGGGGCTTAGAGAAAGAAAGCTTCCACCCTGCCTTGACTTCCTTCCTTCTCCAGACATTTAAAAATCTAGTACAGATGAGAGAATACTCTCCCCACCCTGTTTTCTCTTTCGTTTAGTTTCAAATTACACCAAGCTCCACCAGAGGATGAACCAATTTTAGATGATTTTTAAATCCTTCAATCTGACCACTGGTTAGCAGAATCTAAAAGCCTTTCCAAAGCAATGTATTCAACTATGAATTAAAACAAGGTTTAGGGACTATCTAGAGGCCTAAATGATTGTTTATATGTCCCTGTTTAACACACACAAAAAAATCACACTATGGAACTGAAAAGGCTGACACCACCCTTACTATGGTTTTACACTTTATGTAAACAGAAAATAAACGTACTTTTCTCACCATTATAAACAATAGTGAGAAATAAGCATCATTGTACAGACAGCTTTTTCTATATTTTGAATTACTTCCTTAGGAAATGTCTGGGTCGAAGGTTGTGAAAGTGCTTGTGTGATGATACGTGTGGCCTAATTGCTTTCCACCAAAGCTGTACGAATTACAGAGCTGCCATCAATGTTGGTGACTCGTTTGTCTACACCTTCCTCTGCATCAGGAGTTATCCCTTGAAAATGTTCTTGTTAATTTAAAAAGTAGGGGTGGCTCCCTGTGTTATTCACATTTCCTCTGTTATTAAAGGAGATAAACATTTCCCCATATGTTTATTTATTAGTTGTATATCCTACTTGTGACTTTTGGTTCTAATCTTTTATCCATTAATTTTTTGGAGGGTTTCAGTGTTTTCTTATTCATAAAAACAACCATTTGTTGATTGCTCCTTGTGCCAAGTACCTCTCATATCACCTCCTTTATCCCTTACCACCATCCTGGCATGTCGTCCCCATTTTAGTGATGAATAATCTGCGGCTCAGAGAATTTAAGCAGCTTGCAAGGTCACACAGAGTGAGTGGCAGAGCTGGCATTTGAGCCTTTCCCCGTACACTTGTGTCCTTAACCACAGAGCTACTGCTCCTTCGTGCCATTGTCAGAGCAACTTTGTATGATAAAAATCTTAATCCTGAACAGTGTTTGCTCTTACTATTTTCCAAGTTGTCTGCCTTTCTTAAAAAGATTTACTGTGGTTTCAGTTTTGCAAACATTAGTTGAAATGTTGATATTGTTAAAGAGGTGGTGGAAATGGCCAAGAAACATATGAAAATGGGTAAATTTCACAAATAGTCAAAGGAATACAAATTAACACAATGAGGTATCAGTTTTCATTTATCACTTTAGCAAAGGTTGGAGAGAAAAAGAAAACAGATACCCTGGTTTGGCTCAGGTTGGAAGGCACCTTCACTCCCAGGCACTGTTGTGGGCACCACTTTGCTAAAGGCCAGTTTATCCAAATTTTCACTGTGTATCTTTTGAACCATTAACTGCAATCCTAGGTTTTTATTCAAAGGAACTAATCAACTATGGCCAAAGGTTTGCATATAAAATGATTTTACTGAAGCAGTGTTTCTAATATCAAAGAAATGGAAAAAACTAAATGTCCATCAATAAGGGATTGGTTTAATGAATCAGGGTACACCCATACAATGAAATACAATGCAGTCCTTAAAAATGAAGCTGTAGGTTTATTCAGTAACTTTTGAGAGGCCCACAATATAATGTTAAATGTAAAAAGCATATCCTCAAACAATACATGTATGGGGACTTCCCTGGCGGTCCGGTGGTTAAGACTTCGCCTTCTAATGCAGGGGGCGTGGGTTCAATCCCTGGTCGGGGAGCTAAGATCCCACATGCCTCTCGGCCAAAAATCCAAAACGTAAAACAGAAGCAATATTGTAACAAATTCAGTAAAGTCTTTAAAAATGGTCCACATCAAAAATTCTTTAAAAAGCCCCCAATTACATGTATGATCCCATTTTTGTAAAAACGTGTATGTGTATCAGAGAAAAAAAAAGTCCAGATATACCCTAAAATATTAGCAGTGGTTTTTCTGTCAGTGAAATGTTCCTCTGTATACTTTTCTCTATTTTCTGATTTTTTTGCTATAAGCCTGTATCGCTTTTATAATTTAAAAAATAATGAGGTTTTTTTTGCTTCATTGTTCCCCTGTGTTTTATTACTTCTGGGCCTTCAGGGAGTATCTCCGCACTTCACAGTTAAGGCAGATTTACATTAGCAGAATGTAGGGGTGGTGCCCTCCGCCTGAACTGGGAGACCTGGGATCCAGTGTCTCCTGTCATTTGCACTGGGCAAATCTCTTCACCTTTCTAAGCTTCCAATTTTTCTTCTGCAAAAAGCCTATGCAAACAGCAAAACTCCGAACCAACAGAATTATTACTGTTTATTGCTTATTATAATTTTGTCATTATTATTTTAGACCCAGGGCTTTTAATCCCAGTATTTCCAATTCCTTTGTAATGAAATCATCTCAAAGTGTGGTCCGCAGACCAGCAGCATTGACATCACCTGGGAGCTTGTTAGAAATGCAGATTTGCAGGCTCACCCCAGACCTACCGAATCAAATCCAGCGTTTCAGTAAGCTCTGCAGGTGAGTCCACGGCAGACTGCAGTTGCAGAAGCCCTGATCTAGAACAGGTACCTCAGGCAGGTTTCTCCTGAGTTCTGAAAGAGTGGAGAGGTTTAGCAATACAGGCAGCTCTCACCAGCACTAACACCCAGGGTGCCGGTTAGTGTAAGAGCCAAGTGATCTTAATTATGCCAATTTCAGAGTCACGTTCAGCCATACTGGTTGGTTAAAGAGCCAAGGCAATGAACCAGAGCCAGGACGGGGCTGCAGGACGTTACTCCGGAAGCCGAAGACAACCTCATGGTCATTTGATCTGGTTAGTCTAGTTTTTTTTTTAAAAAAAGCAGTTTGAATTTTAGAGTCAGTTATTGAGCTACCTGGGCGCCCCACTTCGGGGGATTATTTGGCTTTTGTTTAATCTGGTGAAGAGTCACTGGGAATTTAATTTCAGCACTCCTGGGACAGTGGGACCAAGTGACCACTTGCCCTTTTCCCACCCTCCCTCCCCTGGGCGTCTCTACGGAGAGAGGGCCCCCAAGGAAGCCAGGCTCCCGGAGGTGGAAGCGGTGGTCCAAGTCCACGTCTCCCTTCTCGGACTCTCGGGAGGGGCCCGTCGCTGCCCTCTTTGCTGGGCTGTGGGACCAGCCTGTCAAGTTCCTCGGAAGAGGGGGCCTCCTGTGTCTGTGCCAGTGGGGGGTGGGGGTGGCGCCCTGTCCCCTCTCACCCACATGGCTCCGGCGCCACGCAGGACGGCCAGGGTGCTCCTTGGGTAACTGGGGAGCCGCATAGAGGGACTTGCCATTAGGGCTGCTGTTGCACAGGAGGTAACTCAAAATGGGTTCTCCATTTCCACACCACCCCTAAGGCACCATCACATCCTGCCTGGAGTCCCTTTCCCCGGACTCCTCACTTAGCTACCTCATTCTTATCCCCCAGTACTCAATTCAGATCTCACCTCTGACCCTACCCTCCCACTGTGAGTTACTTTTGGTCATATCCCATCACCTAATTGTCACGGTACCTAACACCCAGGTAATGTGCTTACTGTGAGCCAGGCCCTGTTTTAAGTATGTGTATTAACTCATTTAAACGTCCTAATAATATCATTAAAATTTCTAAGAAGCTGCCAGGTGAAGCCAGTGCTGCTGGTCTGGGGGCCAGCTTTGAGATATTTCATTATAAAGGAATTAGAAATAATGGAATTAAAAACCCCTGGCTCTAAAATGATAATGACAAAATTATAGTAGACATAATAGTTCCGTTGGCTCAGACCTTTACAGTTTGCAAAGACTTTTTGCTAAAGAGGAGTTGGAAGCTTAGGCAGATATTATTATCCTCACTTTATACAGGAGGAAACTGAGGCACAGAGAGTTTATATAACTTTCTGAAGGTCACAAAGCTGATTAATGACAGAGCTCATATTGATATCTGAACCCAGGCAGTCTGGCTTCACAGTCCTAAGGAATGCATTATTACTTGCACCTACATAGCACTTTTAACATTCTGTAATTCCATGTTAATTTTATCTGTTCGTTGTATGTGTCCCTAATGGAAATGTAAGCATCTTGAGGGCAGGTGTTTGTTTACCTTGTTTATATTGTATCCCCAATACCTAGAAAAGTGCCTAGCATTTAGCAAGAAATATTTACTGAATGAATGGTTAATACTAGAGGTAGACTCTCTTTTCAGGGCTATTTATCACAAAGTTATAGAGTCCTCATCATCTCACAACAGTTGCTATACACTTGCGGCCAGTTAAGAAGAGCAAACCCAGACCTGACGGGAGTGCTGAGCAGGAGTCTGGGCTGCCTCACTAGGCTCACTCACACCGTGTTGAAGCTAATTTCGGTTCAGGATTAGAGAGAGAACCAGCTGCGAACCTTGGGGATCATTTGTTAAATCCACAGTGGCGCAGAGTTTACTATACTGAGTATTCACTCCATACCAGGCATTTAGTCAGTTGTTCAGGCTACAAAGATGGGTACAAAGGCACAAGGACAAATGAGACATGATGCTATGGGGGCACAGAGGCTGGGGTGAAGAATCCTTCCTGGAGTGGGCGGCTATGCATCAAGGTTATATAAATGGGCTAACTCTGAAGATGGGCCTTGAATGAATGGGATTTTGCCAGGCAGGTAAGGGTTTTGAGGAGGCAAACATACTTGTTTGGAAGGGCTAATATTTATATAACCTTCAATATCCTGTCCTAAAACTCTGACAAAAACCTATTCAAGTTTTGAATAACAGCCACAGGCTGTGTCTTCAAATACAGTCAATTTAAGGCAATTATCCAGATGATTCCATTTGTCAGAATTTTCATGTATTCTGAAATGTTCTGATAGTTGAGGTTACAAAAAGTACTATAGAAAGACACTGGTAATTGATTTGAATTCCTGGTTTTGCATATGTAGACAATCCAAAAGAATTTAACTTGAGAGAAAGAAAATGTAGAAGTGGACTCATGAGAAATGGTTCTTTCACTGAGTGTGTCATTCTTTATGTAGCAGAAATAGTACAAAACTATTAAGAAGAAAAATTATTTCTTCCAGGCATGCAAGATCTACAAAAAATGTTACTATTCATCCAGAAGAAATAGCTCTTTAGCAGTTCATCCGTTTAAGCTGCATTGTTACATCCTAAACCAATAAGATATTTCAAAAACCAACACTTGAAATAGCTTCTAATTCTTAAAAGCTGGTTCCACTTTAAATAATACGATTCATAGGCCTTTGGAAAGTTAAATTTTCATGAAATGTTAAGATAGAATTCAGTGATTCCATTAATTAGGATTCTATAAATACATAAAAACCGTTTCTCTTGGCATGAAATTAGGCTGTAGGCTGCTATATTACCTCATTTGAGGATGGAGAGGATGTGGATGACAAGTCATCCAGGTTGATTTGAGAACTCACGGGAAGAGAGACAGCTGAAGTATATTTGCCTTTATTAATTTTCTCTTTAAAATCTTCAAGTAGCATCTCCAACGTGAAGATTTCACCTTCTACTTTTCTAGGTAAAGATAAACACACAGGCATCTTATTGAGTATGCAGTCAACATTCTAATTAGTAACAACAGTTCTTGAATATAACATTGATCTACATTTTTTTTTTTTTTTTTTTTTTGCGGTACGCGGGCCTCTC
>NW_006774564.1:2783622-2808094 GCF_000442215.2 Lipotes vexillifer | reverse complement strand
GCGCAGGCTCAGCAGCCATGGCTCACGGGCCCAGCCGCTCCGCGGCATGTGGGATCTTCCCGGACTGGGGCACGAACCCGTACCCCCTGCATTGGCAGGCAGACTCTCAACCACTGCACCACCAGGGAAGCCCTGATCTACATTTTTAATGCTGTCTGTCTTCAGACAGGAAGGATAATGGACACCTGCCCTGACAGGCATCCTGTTTATAGTTTCACTCCAAAGGCCTGGGCTCTAATACCCAATTTTTTCTTCTAGTTTTATTGAGATATAACTGACATACAGCACTGGACAAGTTAAGTACAACATAATCACGTGACTTACATACAACACAAAATGATTATCACAACAATTTAGTGAACATCCATCATCTCATATAGATACAATATTAAAGAAATAAGAAAAAATTTTTTTCCTTGTGATGAGAACTCTTAGGATTTACTCTCAACAACTTTCATATATAACGTACAGTAGTGTTAATTATATTTATCATGTTCTATATTTCTAATTCTCATTTTGTTATTCATTAGCTGTGTATCCTTTGGCAAATCACTTAATCTTTCTGTGCCTCCAATGTCTCAACGATAACATGAGATAACAATACTTTGCTTATCTGGATCTGATTATTTTGAAGTCCCTTACAGTTCTAAGAGCTATGATTCTAGGAAAATAGTGATTTATATCAACTGAAAAAGAATGATATGAAAAATCTGAATAACTTAATTAACAAGCTTGATCCATAGGTATATGTGTATATATGTACATGCATATATAAATATATATTTTGCCCCCAAAGAATTAATTTTCCTCAAATTCATTAACTTTATAAAAATTTACCTCATATTACTCCACAAAGAAAAATCTCAACAGATTCCAAAACATTAAAAATTATATCAGTTCTTTCCCACTAAGATCAAGAACAAGGCAAAAATATTCCTTCTCACCACTCCTATTCAGCATTGTACTTGAAGTCCTAGCTAAAGCAACAAGACAAGAAAAGGAAAGAGAAGGTATACACATTGGAAAGGAAGAAATAAAATTGTCTTTGTCCACTGATGACATGATCATCTGTGTAGAAAATTAGAATCAACAAAAAAACTTCTAGAACTAATAAGCAATTATAGTGAGGTTGCAGGGTACAAGGTTAATATATGAAAGTCAATCACTTTCCTATATCCTTTTAATGGACAAGTGGAATTTGAAGTTAAAAACATAGTACCATTTACATTAAGATCCAAAAAAATTAAATACTTAGGTATAAATCTAAAAAAAATGCACAAGATCTATATGAAGAAAATTACAAAACTCAGATGAGTGAAATCAAAGGACTAAATAAATGGAGAGATAGTCCATGTTCATGGATAGGAAGATGCAATATTATCAAAAGATCTGTTCTTCCCAACTTGATCTATAGATCCAGTGCAATCCTAGTAAAAATCCCAGCAACTTCTTTTGTGGCTATTGACAAACTGACTCTAAAGTTTATATGGGGACTTCCCTGGTGGTCCAGTGGTAAGGAATCTGCCTTCCAATGCAGGGGACTTGGGTTCGATCCCTGGTCAGGGAACTAAGAACCCACATGACGTGGGGCAACTAAGCCCACCACAACTACTGAGCCCACGTGCCTCAACTAGAGAGCCCACATGCCACAACTAGAGAGAGAAAACCCACACGCCACAACTAGAGAGAAGCCTGTGCCACAATGAAAGATCCCACATGCCACAACTAAGACCTGACGCAACCAAAAAAATAAATTAAATAAATTTTTAAAAAATAAAGTTTATATGGAGAGACCAAAGAGCAGGATAGACAGCCTACAAATAGACCTACATAAAATTAGTCAACTGATATTTGACAAAGGAGTAAAGGTGATACAACGGAACAAAGATAATCTGTTCAACAAATGGTGCTGGAACAACTGGACATCCATGTGCAAAAAAAAAAAATGAATCTAGGGGCTTCCCTGGTGGCGCAGTGGTTGAGAGTCCGCTTGCCGATGCAGGGGACACGGGTTCGTGCCCCAGTCCGGGAAGATCCCACATGCCGTGGAACGGCTGGGCCCATTAGCCATGGCCACTGAGCCTGCACGTCTGGAGCCCGTGCTCCACAACGCGAGAGGCAAAAAAAAAAAAAAAAAAGAATCTAGACACAAACCTTACACTTTTCACGAAAATCAGCTCAGAATGGATCATAGACCGGGAATAGAAGGATCATGTTTATGTATAGAATGAGTTGGGAAATTTTCCCTTTTCTTTTTATGTTCCAGAAGAGTTATTTAAAGTCTTTGTTGAACTCACCCATAGTCCCACTTGGATTTGGTACCTTTTGGGGGTTTGACTGTTTACAGTCTTTTCTATTTTTCTCTGGTTATTAGTCTTTTCAGATTTCCTACCTCTTTTTGAGTAGAGTTTAATAATTTATATTTTCCTAGAGATTTGTCCATTTCATCTACATTTTAAACTGTTGATATGAAGTTGTCCAATCCCATTTGATCTAAAATTTTTATTCTGATATTTTTCCTTTCTCATTCTTTATGTTATTTATGCTTTTCAGTCAGACTTTCCAGTGGTTTATTTTATAGATATTTTCAAAGAAAATGTTTTATTGATCAAATTATTTTAAATTTCATTTATTTCTCCTTCCTTTTATGAATCTCTTCCTTTTTGGAGGTTTATTTTGCTGTTCTTTTTCTGCCTTCCTGGTTTGAATACTTAGTTTATTGGTTTTGAACTTCCCCCCTAATAAATGCATTTTAAAACTATAAATTTTCTTCAGAGTACTGCTTTAGCTACATTACATTGGTTTTCATGTTATTTTCTCATTTATTATTGACTTGTAGATTATTCCTAACCTCCATTTTTATTTCCTATTTAACACAAGAATTATTTAGATGAGTGTTTTAAAATTTTCTGATTAGATTTTTACTATCTTTTTATTATTAATTTCCAGTGATCAGAGAATGTGAGTGGTATAATTTTTTAATACTATTTTTAGAGAAGTTTTAGCTTCTCAGCAAAACTGATAGGAAGATACAGAGATTTCCCATATACCCCCTGCCTCCACACATACATAACCTCCCCCATTATCAACATCCCCACCAGAGTGGTACATTTGTTATAATTAATGAACCTATATTGACACATCATAATCACCCAAAGTCTATAGTTTACATTGGGATTTACTTTTAGTATTGTACATTCTATAGGTTTGAACAAATGTATAATGACATGTGTCCACCTTTATGATATCATACAGAGTATTTTCACTGCCCTAAAAATCCTCTGTACTCTACCTATTCAACCCTCCCCCTACCCCAGCCCCTAGCAACCACTGATCTTTTTGTTTTTGCCAATTTTGCCTTTTACAGAATGTCACATAATTGGAATCATGCAACATGTAGCCTTTTCAGATTGGCTTCTTTCTTAGTAATATGCATTTAAGTTTCATCCATGTCTTTTCATGACTTGATAGCTCATTTATTTTTAGCATAAATAATATTCCATTGTCTGGATAGACCACAGTTTATTAGTGCAGTTCATCTACTGAAGGACATATTGGTTGCTTCCAAGTTTTGATGGTTCTGAATATAGCTGCTTGAAATAACCATGTGCATGTTTTTGGACATAAGTTCTCATCTCCTTTGCGTAAATACCAAGGAGCATGATTGATGGATCATATGGTAAGAGTATATTTAGTTTTGAAAGAAGCTGCCAAACTATCTTCCAAACTGGCTGTAGCATTTTGCATTCCCACCAGCAATAAAGCAGAGTTCGTATTGCTCTACATCCTCACCAGCATTTGGTGTTTTTAGCATTTCAGATTTTGGGCATTCTAATAGTGTGTAGTGCTATCTCATTGTTGTTTCAATTTGCCATTTCCCTGATGATATATGATGCAGAGCATCTTTTCATATGCTTATTTGCCATCTGTATATTTTCTTTTGGTGAGGTGTCTGTTAAGATCTTTAGTACATTTTTTAATTGGGTTTTTTTCTTACTGTTGAGTTGTAAGAGTTCTTTGCATATTTTGGGTAACAGTCCTTTATGAGAAGTGTCTCATCTTCTCATTCTCTTTACATTGTCTTTTGCAGAGCAGAAGTTTTTAATTTGAATTCTAGCTTATCAATTATTTCTTTCATGGATGGTGCCTTTGATGTTGTATCTCAAAAACCATCACCATAACAAAGGTCATCTAGATATTCTACTATGTTATGTTCTAGGGGTTTTATGGTTTTGCCCCCCAAAAAGCACCAAATCCAAGTGGGATTATGGGTGAGTTTACCAAAGACCTTAAGTAACTCTTCTGGAACATAAAAAGAAAGGGGAAATTTTCCCAACTGATTCTATAGATAAACATTAGGATATTTATTAATATATTTCACTAGATTCATAAAGGAGATTAAATAGATATCTAAACCCCATTTGATTAAACTTTTTCCTAAATTTAAAAATATCTAATTCTAGTAAGCTAGGAATAGAGGGAAACTTTCTCAATAAAGCTTATCTACTTGAACCTACAGCAGTCATTATACTTGGAAGAATTCCCAATACCATTAGGAACATGACAAGAATGATTGTTTTCACTAGTATTATTCAATGTTTTTTGGGAAAACCTAGCAAATGAAATAAAGCAATAAAAAGAAATGTGATATAGAAAAGTTGGTGGGAAGAAAAGGTATAATATATAAATAATTAAGGGGAAGTGAAGTTGAGGGGAGCTATTATTAGTTTCTGACCTAAAAACTAAGACAGTCAACTTAAAATCAAAGAAATAGTAAGAACAAGATTGTGTCAGGTAGCCCCGTATAAGTTAAACATACAATTTTCTTTATTTCCGGTATATAGATTAGAGAAAACATCTATTAACAACACACAGAGGGACTTCCCTGGTGGTCCAGTGTTCAAGTATCTGCCTTCCTATGCAGGGGACGCAGGTTCGATCCCTAGCCTGGGAACTAAGATCCCACATGCTGTGGGGCAACTAAGCCTGCGCGCCACAACTACTGAGCCTGCCACGCTCTGGAGCCCGTGCACCACAACCAGAGAGCCCACATGCCACAACTACTGAGCCCGCGTGCTCTAGAGCCCATGCCGCAACAGAGCCCATGCACCACAGTGAAAGATCCCACATACTGCAAAGAAGATCGCACGTGCTGCAACTAAGACCTGATGCAGCCAAATAAATAAATACTTTTTAAAAGGAATGTGTATAGGGTTTCCCTGGTGGCGCAGTGGTTGAGAATCCGCCTGCCGATGCAGGGGACACGGGTTCGTGCCCCGGTCCGGGAAGATCCCACATGCCGCGGAGCGGCTGGGCCCGTGAGCCATGGCCACTGAGCCTGCGCGTCCGGAGCCTGTGCTCTGCAGCGGGAGAGGCCACAATAGTGAGAGGCCCGTGTACCGCAAAAAAAAAAAAAAAAGTATGTGTATAATCTTGACTCTTAAAAAAAAAACACAGAAAAAGTATAAAATAGCTAAGAACAAATTTGACAAAACATGTAAAATCTACATGAAGAAAACATACTGGGGATGTTTTCATGGGAATGGGATGGGAATACTCATTGCAAAGATTTTAATTTTTCCTGAACTGATCTGTAAATTCAACAAAATCCTAAACAAAATTCAAATGGAATTTTATTGAAGAAATTTGGTTCCTAAAACTATATTTCTCAATAAAAGTGACTCTATCAATGAAAAAAAAAGAAATTTGCTGAGCTGATTATAAAGTTTATTAGTAAGAAGAGTATACAAGAATAGCTAAAGAAAGTTTAAAAAGAAGAAACATTTAAAAATATACACTAACCTATAGTAATTTAGAACTATGTGGTTAATGTAGAAATAGAAACAGAACAATGGGGAGGATAGATCCAATCCCATGTACACATGGGGGTTTTGTATATGATAAAAGTGGCTTTTTACCAGTGGGGAAAGGCTGCCCTATTCAATGAGTGGTGGGACAAAGATCTAAACATGGAAAACCAGACTGATAAGTAAAATATAGGAAAATATGTTCTAGTCTGGCAGGCAGAAGGGAATTCATCAGGTGACAAGGAGAGACTGAAATTTTAAAGGAAGTGAAATGATGGAGCGAGGCCTCAAGGTATCGGGAAGAGATAGGCTCAAGGACCAAGGCTGGAGAGGTTGGAAGGTGAGTGAAGGAAGAAAGAGAAGGTGAAAACATGCAGAACTGGAGGTGGAGAAAAGACATTTTTTGAGGGAATTTGTGATCTTTTCTGTAAAACAGAAGACAAGAGTGTATGCCGATAGTATTAGGCAGGAGGGATTGATGGAGGCAGACCCCATTTCTTGACTCCTTGGCTTCTGGTGCTAGTATGTGAAAGAATCAAATGACCATCAGACTACATTCTGACAAACAAGATACATGAAGTCCAAACAATGTTTCTGAATATTACCTTTCAAAGGCAACAATAAGAAGGTTTTAATAAGAGTACGATAGCTGACTTAAGCAATTAGCCAATTAATTTGCACAATTCTTTCCTTTACAGAAAGCCATCAACACTAGCCTTTGGACCCATCATTTAGAAGCTTCCTGACACACCACGACCTCAAGGGTTGGATTGGGTTCTGCTCTTTGCCACATTTTGGCCATTTGAGAACAAGAGGAGCTGAGCACACTTTGCTTGCTCTGAGGCAGTTCTGAGGTGAGTTTTGGGAGAGGCTGAGTCCTTCCCTTGCCCCAGTGTTGAAAGCTTCTCCTGTATATGGGATATAATTGCAGTTGAAACTGTTTTGATTTATACTGGGGCCAGGCGCAGTGTGGGTGTAACTAGGATATAAATAAGGCATTGCATAACTTTGGTCTTAATGTGCACAGAGGCCTGTCTTTAAGACGACTGCCAAAACAAGTGGGATTTCTTGGAAAATAAATATCCTTACTCTATTAGTTTTTAAACAAATAGTGAAAGCATGTGGAGATCCTTTTTTCCAAGAAAAAAAAGCCTTTGGGGGAAAAAAAAATCAATATTAAAACCTCATCCTTGCTGTCTAATTACTCAGTATTGAAATAACAATAGACAGAGATTTCATTCATTTTGAAGAAGTAATACCTCAGGACGCTAGCGCCAAAATATAAACCATTAAAATATTTTGGCATCAAGAATGAATTCATGTTAAAATGCTGTGAATAGAAAGAGCTGAACTTACAAATATTAAGCCTACTAAATGGGTTCTTTTTTTTTTTTTTTTTTTTTTTTTTTTTTGCGGTATGCGGGCCTCTCACTGTTGTGGCCTCTCCCGTTGCGGAGCACAGGCTCCGGACATGCAGGCTCAGCGGCCATGGCTCACGGGCCCAGCCGCTCCGCGGCATGTGGGATCTTCCCGGACCGGGGCACAAACCCGTGTCCCCTGCATCGGCAGGCGGACTCTCAACCACTGCGCCACCAGGGAAGCCCTAAATGGGTTCTTTATTATTTTTTTTTTTTTGCAGTACGTGGGCCTCTCACTGTTGTGGCCTCTCCCGTTGCGGAGCACAGGCTCCGGACATGCAGGCTCAGCGGCCATGGCTCACGGGCCCAGCCGCTCCGCGGCATGTGGGATCCTCCCGGACCGGGGCACGAACCCGTGTCCCCTGCATCGGCAGGCGGACTCTCAACCACTGCGCCACCAGGGAAGCCCGCTAAATGGGTTCTTTAAATTCATCCCAGGAAATTATATGGAAACAATCCTAGCCTTGAGTCCTGGACTACATCTTAAAATTATTTAGATTGGAAAGAGAGGGGCATGGTGCCATCAGAATGGCCAGCTGGAATCTTCATTCAATATGATTGTGCACCCAAGTTTCTAATGTGAATTAATTCAGGAATCATTTGACTTCAAGCTTTAACACTTTGCCTTTATCAGGATTTGTGGGTCCCTTACCCCAACACTAACCAATGTAACAATGATTCATTCCTGCCTGCTGTCTCTTTGGAATTGTCTGTGCATGAGGAAAAAGAGGGACAGAAAGGAAGAACCAGGCAGGGGAAATAAAGGCAGGAGTGGGATGAAGGAGAGGACAGGACAGGAGGAGCTTGGAGAGGAGAGGGTCCTCTGGGGTTAACACGTGAGCCTTTCTAGGGTTTCTTGTACTCTTCTGAGTCTCAGAACCAATTATAATGACATCCAACAAAATGCAAGGTGGTGGCACAATTTCACTCCTCCAGGAGACCGTTGTTCATTTGGGGCACTCTATCTGGGTCAGTGCCCTGCACAGGACCTTACACATAGCAGGAATTCCATACTGCTTGTTGCATGGGGTGACACTTATTCAATGGTGGCACAGTTTTTGCTGACCCAAGACCAATGGCTCTCCAAGCCCTAAGCCATCAGCCACATCAGAATCCCACCTGAAGGAGATTACCTCTGACCCTTCCACCTTGCACAGTTTAAGCCTCACCTTTCTGGATCAAATTCATCGACAGCTGGGGATTCATGCTTGTGGACTTGCTGTTTCAAAGTCAGGTGCTTCTCCTTATTGGCCAGAAACTCCTGTTCCAGCAGTTCGAGGTGTCCCTGCTTTTTCTCAAGGACCTGTAACAGTGGAGTCACTGGAATCATTCACAGGTAAGCCTGTGTGTGTAGTTGTTTTTCCCCAAAACACAATGAGGATGTACCCCACAGTAGTGTCAAAACAAAGCCATCATCCTTCTCCTGGCAATTGTTTTGTTTCAGAGTCTGACATCTAAAATATAGACAACCCAAGACCCATCTCAGCATTTACGACACCTCATAGCATATAGCTGAAAAATATGGTCACTTCTGATTTCTCTCCTAGAACCCACTTGGAGGTGTTTAAATTTTTGTTAATGGGACATTCATAATCCTACATATTTGCAGAATAATTTTTAGCTCATAGAGCACTTTTCCATTCACTATCTTATTTAATCCATGCATCAATGCTGTAAATGTGGCAAAGTAGATTTATTATCCCAGTTTTATGGAGGAGGAAATTGGGGCTCTAGGAAGTATGTCAGAAGTCACATAGGTATTAGAAAAGAACTGAAGTTAGAGGACCTGGGATTGAATCTATGGCACTTGGAGGATGAAATGGGGAAGGAACTTCGAGAAGTTTAGTCAAAAGCTTCAAATGGGTCTTCCAGATGTAGCCTCATGCAGATGAATGTTTAAACTGTACAGGTCAGGGTCTTATCTTGATGCACAGAGGCTGCAGCCCTGCAGCCCCAGTCACTAAACATTCCCTGAGCACTGCCCATGTTTGGTCCTGGGCCAAAAGTGTAAGAGACACAAAAGCTGTATCAGGCACAGTCCCTGGTCTCAGGGATTTTATTCCAGTTGGGAAAACAGACTGTGGGATGGAATACTTTGCTATGGCTCAATGGAAGAAGTGAGACTTAAGTCAGGCTTAAAGGACTCAAGAGGGCTTGGATCAGGCAGTATCCGTGAAAATGGAGAGGAAAGGATGAATTGGAGAGTTATTGCCAAGGGCAAGAATACTGCATCATGGGATTACAGAATCGGACACACCAGGGTTCAAGTTCAGACTGTCACCTACTAATTGTATGATTTTAGTCACCTTGAACTCTGAGTTTCAGTTTTCTGATTTGAGATAATAGCCCTCACCTCATATTGTAAAAATTAAATGAGATAATGCTTAGTGCCAGGGGCATAGTACACCCTCAACAGATGGTAGCTCTCATCTTCATTGTTATTAGTTCTTACTATTATTAAAATAAACAAACAAGTTTAGAAGCATACTGGCTATACGGGTATAAAAAATGGCAAGTGTGGTAGATGTTTTCCATTTCTCCTCACCCCAGATCCACCCTCCATCTTTCTCTGTGCCCCAGCCAGGAGGCTGGCCTTCAATGGACTGTATCAATAGGCTCCCATGCCTCTGGCTTTGGTTGATTTCAGCCAATGGAAGACAACAGCAGGAGAGAGGAACTGAAGAAGGATGAGGTAGGGTCTTTATTTCCTTGATTTCCTCCAGTCTGTATCATCATGGACTGGCTGTGTCTCTATCAAAAGCTGCAGAACTTGTCAGCTACCCCTACAGCTACTGCTACTCTTCTTATGCTCCATTATCTGCTCTTCCTCCGTCCCTCTGCCCCACTGTTCCTTCCATGAGATGCTTTCTATCCCTTATTGGTTTCCCTTAACCTTGCCCATGCTTTTGTAAAGTAATGCCTTACTAAGCTCTCCTCAGTAACTCCACTGGAGTAAGCCTTCTTGTTCTTGCCAGGACCCTGACTGATACTATAAATATCACAGACAACACTCAGGTTTCTACTGTGGGAGGTGGGAAGAGTGTGAACCCCCTGATGAAACTGAGGAATTTGGAAAGGCTAACAAGTTTGAATGAAGATGTCAATGTTGGGCAAGGTAGAATTTTTGGTAAGAGTGGGAGATCCAAAGGAAGATCAACACAAATGTTTGAAGCTCCAGATGAGAAGTGAGGACTAGTAATTTAGGAATTGGTAGCATGAAAATGGTGCTTAAAGCCATGAGAAGGAATTAGGTATTCAAAGGAAAGAGAAAAGTGAAGAAAGCCAATTATGAATTATAGTTTGGGATCTTGAAATTTTAATTGTGTTCAGAAGAAGATAGGGCATCGTTTTCTTGCCATAAATGTACCTCATTTAACTCTCTTAACTAAGATAGGAAGACATGCTACATGTCTAAGCTTGTACAATCAACACATAGAACCAGGATGTTTGCTCCAAAATCCAAATGCTTTCTCCGTGTGCTGCTCACCCTGAGAAAGTTACTTTTAGCCCTGTCTGGCCTTCCTTCACTGAACCAGATGGGCCCGGAATTAAGGAGTCACCTTCCTAAGGAGTCACCTCTCTCCTCTTCTCTCAGTCCCGACACGAATCCCCACATACCCTCTAACCTAGGAAGAAACTTCCTGAATCGAAGACTCAAGAAGGCTAATGCCTTGAACCAGTTTCCTCTGCTTTGCTTGGCCTTTTAAAACTTTATGTTCTCCCAGTTTCTGAAAGCCTGGGTTTTAGGAGATCTCCTTTACCATTCACTCCTTAACTCCTGCAATCTGGCTTCCGTAGATCCACCACTTCGTTGAAATCAGGGTTGCCAAGCTCCCTCATGACCTCTCAGTTGCCAAATCCAGTGCACATCTTGCTTACCTTCCTTACTTGAAGATTTGATGGTGTGGCCCTCTCCCTCTTTCTCAAAACCCTCTTTTCTCTTGGCTTCTATAGGTCTGCCCCTTCCAGGTCTGCCTCGACCATTTGAGTCTCTCCTCATCGATCTCCTTTGAGGACCCCTCTTCTTTTACCTGCCCCTGGTTCTGCTTCCCATGAGCCTATCCTTGGATTTCTTCACTGCTTACTCTGCGTGTTTGCCTGAGCAATCACCTAAACCCCACAGCTTCAACACAAAACTATACCTAAATTTACATTTCTCACCCAAACAACTCCTCTGAGGTTCAGACCCATAGCTCTAATTGCCTACTGGACCTCTCCAATCGGATGTCTTATGGGTACCTCAAAATGTCCCAAACTGAACGTGACATCTTGCCTCCTGCCTACCTGGCACACCCATTCTGAACTGGATCCTCCACTTTTATTCCTGACCTTGGTTACCCGAGCTAGAAATCTGGAATGCATCCAAGCCTCCTCTCTTATTTACCTGGTTCAATCTGCCGCCACTTCCTTAAACTCTTGGATTTGTGCCCTCTCCATCCTCACTGCCAGCCTTGCTTTAGGACTTCATATAACTTGTTACCTGGATTATGGCTTTCTAGCCGATCTCCGTCCCTACAGTCTTGCCCCCGTGGTTTGCTGTTTCTCAGCTTTGAATCCTCCAGTGCTGCCCCATCACTCCACCTCAGGATAAAATTAATCTAAGCTCCTTAGCGTGGTGTAAAGGCTTTTCAGGATGTAGTCCTTACCTACCTCTCCAGTCTCCTCCCTCCCCCCTGAGCTCCATCTGGTCAATTACACTGCCACACAGTTCCTCACACTCTCAGCACTTTCCTGTCCCTGTGCCACTGCACCTGCTGATTCCTTTTCCTGGAATACACCTTTGTCCTTACTCTGCCATATTCTTTCTGCAATGCCCAGCTCAGAAGTCCCTTCCAGGTAAGCCTTCTAAAGTACCCTCTCACTGGCAAGGGTGAGCCTCTTCAGTGCTGCCGTTAGTATCATATGTAACCTTTCCCAAGCTGCATGTTACTTGTTGATTTACTGGTCTGTTCCTAGGAGACGATAAGTCGCTTGAAAAAGAAATGTTTCTTCATCTCCAAATTCCTAATGCCTGATACAGAGTCTGAGTCATAGGAAGTACCCCACAAATGCTGTCGAATGAATGTATGAGTTATTTAATTACTATGGTGAAAGAATAATGAACTGTGTCTCAACATTTGCCTCCTCCTAGTTTTTGTCTATACTGTTTGGTTTCTGAAGCACAGACTGCCCTGAGCTTTGCTCGTGTCCTTTATGTCAGGACTTCTGGCCACCTGTCCTGCTGCTGACCCAATGGCCTAAACTACATCTTCAACTTCACACATCCCTGGTTCTAGTAGCCTCAGCATTTTGCCCCACTGCCATGCTTCACCCCCACTTCCCACAACCCTGACGCTGATGAACAAGGCTATGGTTACAACATAAATTAATGATTTGATTAAATGCAACAAGCAAGGATGTGAAAGTCAAAGATTTTGATCTGAAAAGCATGTCTTCAAGATTAATTTTAAGTTTTCAAAGTTTTATATATTGAGTTGCCAGATACTGGCAATGTTTATAGCCTGTATCCCCCAGGACCCATCAAATATGGATGTGCTTGCCCTCTACAACAGCTGACATATTATTCTCTTGAACTTACCGTGGTCTCCTATTTATTATGGGATGACTGCTGAGGAAAAACAGCCATAAATAATAGATCCCCTGAGAAGGAGAAAGGGCTAAAAACATATAGAAATAGAAAGCTCTAAGCTCTTTTAGTCCCTGTAACACAAAGATAGTTTAATCTTCAGCAAAGCATTTCTTACCAGAGCATTTCTATTCCCACCAATGTAGAGAAAACATGATACTATAAAGTCATTTGTATTTTCCCATGTCAAATTCCCTAAAAAGATTTTAAAAACTTGATAAAATTTATTACCAGCCTCCTAGCTTGCAAATGATAGGGAGAATCCTGTGCTATGCTTTTGGAAAATTCTTATACCTGCAGTGAAAAAATGCAATATTTCATTAAGGGCATAGTGTCTTACGTTTGAATTTGGTTATTTCTATTTTTCGTAATAAGCTTTAAAAGTATTACTGTAGTTTTCAGTTGATCAGTCTGTTCTTTTAACTTCTGACACATCTGTTTCCCTTGGGATATCGTGTGAAATGTGTAAGAAGAACTTGAGAAAGGGTCTTTCTGAGAAGTCAATGGCATCTTAGAGAGACTTGTCTCATTCTATTCCTATGTAAGAAAGAATAAGTTTTGGTTACCATTCATCTCAGCTGCACTGCAATTTTATTAAGTACAGAAAACAGAAGTCTGTGGCAATCACTACCAATCACTATTTCAAAAAATTTTTTTTCAAAATGTATATCTAAATCAAAGAGGTTTAAAAATGCTGGTAATGGGACTGCCCTGGTGGACCAGTGGTTAAGAATCTGCCTGCCAGTGCAGGAGACGTGGGTTGGATCCCTGGTCCTGGAGGATCCCACATGCCTTGGAACAACTAAGCCCGTGTGCCACAACTACTGAGCCTGCACTCTAGAGCCTGCGAGCTGTAACTACTGAGCCCACGTGCTGCAACTACTGAAGCCTGCGTGCCTAGAGCCCGTGCTCCACAACAAGAAAAGCCATCACAATGAGAAGCCCAAGCACCACAGCGAAGAGTAGCCCCCGCTCACCACAACTAGTGAAAGCCCATGCACAGCAATGAAGGCCCAGCGGAGCCAAAAATTAAATAAATAAATAAATAAATATTTTTAAAAATGCTAGTACATGCAAGATGTTCTTGGTGGATATGTACCATGGGCTCCATCTGTGCATTTAAAGGATAAGAAAACATGACTCTTGATAGTGATCATGACGCCATTACTCAGGATGACTCGATGTGTTCTGGTCATCGTGGAGGCCACCCAGTTGTGTCAAGAGCTGGGGCCCTGATGCCAAGGTTAAATTCCACTCCGACACTTATCTGCCAGGTGACCCAGAGCAATTACTTCATCACTGTAAACCTCAAATTCCTCAACAGTAAAATGGGGATAGTAATAGAACCTACCTCACAGTGTTGTGATGAGAATTAAATGTTACCATAGTATCTGTCACATGGTAAGCATTCATGTTAGCTGTTACTACTATCATGTTTGATACTATTACGAGGAATACTCACATATTTCTCCTACAGCTAGACCATAGGTTCCACAAAGGACCGTTGTTGATCTCGTCACTGGCTCTATTGCTGGCGCTCTCACTAACACTCAGACACCTGGTAGCCACACTCCAGAGAATAACAACAGTAAGCGTTAAGTTCCAAAATGTGTCAAGATAGTGATTGTTCACACAGCCCTTTTCTACTCACCACAGGCTAACTGGATAAGAGTTCAAATTCCAGAGTGATTCACCTTGAGGGTCTTCCCATTGTTCCCAACACACACAGCTCACAAACACGCTAGTGCCAGAAGGCTACTGTAGTGGTCAAACTAGGCTGTGGTTATTATGAATATCTCAATTACATGGTGGCTGTGGAACCTATAGAGTCCAGTTCTCCAACCTGAATTGACAGGACGAGAGGAAATCAGACACCTGACTTCAGGCTCCCATTGCCAGAGACAGATGAACTTGATATTCATTCTGCCCCTACTAACCACAGGGCACTGAGAACTGTGCCCACTGAGGGGCGTTCTCCTGCAAGCAGAATGAGGAACGTGGAGACTTCCCAGTGTCACAGGGGTGCAGATTTCTCCATGACTGAGAGAAGCATCCCAGTCGAGGCCAGGTGGGCTGCTGGTTCCCGGTATGTGTGTATGTGTGTGTGTGTGTGTGTGAGGGGTGGGGGCTTCTGCTCAAACTCCCCAGAACGTTCAGCTGAAAGGGAAGGCAGCTGAGAAGCATAAAGAGGTGGAAATGGAAATAGGCAGAGAATGTTCAGTCAGGGGGCCCTTCATAGAATGCTTAAAGGAGAGCTCATACAGTCCTGGCAAAGTGCCAGAGAGCTACAGTGTTTACTTTGATCATTACTGTGAACTTACCTAGAACCTCAAACAATCAATGAGATCCTGAGCCTCCGCATGCTGGGAAGGTGGGTGGAAGGATGGGAAGATGCGGAAAGGGCAAATAGTATAAAGTAAACATTAGCAAAATTTTGTACTAAATAGTTACCAATATAACAATCTTGAAGCGTGTTATTAAAGATCTTAATTCAGTCCAATTGAGCATTCATAACCAAGGACATAATATGTGCAAACAGAAGGCTAGGCCTCTGGGGGAACTTGGGCAAAGGAAAGATGAAGACGAGGTGGCTGCCTCCAGAGTCTTCAAATCTAGTGGAAGGAACAGATGTTTCTAAATCGTTAGGATCCAAAGCGGGCTGAGATAAATGCTCTGACAGAATACTAAACAAACAAGGATGGGAAAGATTGTGACTAGGGGGTTCTGAAAAGTCCTGTGGCCAGTGGGGAATTGAAGGAGGCCATGAAAATGAGCAGGTCTTTGGTAAGCCCAGGTGGGATGTTCCACGTAAGGCAGGATCTCAGAGAGGGCGGGGCCAGCCAGATGCCTGAGGATAACTCCTGGGGTGGGAGGGGGGAGTTTAGTTTAGAAGGGTAGGATGACATGAAAAACGGGGAAACGCAAATTCCAGGTTGAAGAACTTGGATTTTATTCTATTATGTGTTGTTGTTAGTTCAGCCTCTGATTCTTCTCAGGAGAAGACCCACTGAGCTTCTGAGAGGTCAAGGTATTGGGCCAGAACTAGAACCCAGAACCTCAGACCTACAACTCAGTTCTACGCACCCTCCAGAGACCCACACTGATATAGATGAGCAGCGGCCCTGCTTATATGTTTGCTGGAGACGGCTTTCACTTACCACTATCTGTTGTGAAGTTTCAGGAGTTTTCCATTTCTGCTCTTGTTTTTCAACACCGTTTGATCTAGACATGCTTTCTGAAATATCTTGCACAATAGCTGATTTATCTCTCAATTTAGGAGAAAAGCTGGCTTGTTTATCGGTTGTAAGTGGTTCGTCAATTATGTTATTTTTAGGAGCAACCTTAGAGGAATCAGAGAACCAGTAATGAACTTGACCTTGGCCATATTTGAACCTGTTGCCTGAACTTGCTTTTTCAGCCTGCTGTTTCTGGGGTGTCTGCCCTTGGCAACTTTTTTCTTTATCACCTGGACTCTTGATTTTAGTTAGAAAATTTGAATTCTCCTGATGGCTGCTTTCTCCAGCAGCGACTGGATCTTCTAAATCATAGGTGTTTCCTTCTGTCGTGGTTGGAAAACAACTGGGCTTATTGCTGTTTTCATCATCGCTTTTGGAGTTGAGTTGGTCAGTGAGTTCTGAGGTTTGTTCTGTTGGCCAAGAATTCTTAACATGCTGCAAAATAATATTTTTAATAATAGTTCCATCAAAACTGTTAGCATTAGAGATCTCTGGGAGAGTTTCACAATTAATGCCTTGACCTTTTGAGAATTCCTCTTTGCAAAGATGATGGAGTAAAATATCAGAAATGTTTGACTTTGAAGGATCTCCTTGGTTAGATGGAATATGAAGATTTATGGTGCATTGATTCTCTTTATTATATTTTTTGCTGACAGCACTTTCAGTTGTTTTATTCAAAGTCATGGCCATATCTGCCTTTCTGCAAGTCTCTCTATGTGTGGCCTTTACTTGAAGGTCATCTTCTGTTAAATTCATTTGATTTGAGACATCAAGGATGTCATATTTTGAGGTAAAATTATAATCGTTGTACATCTGAATTTGGGAGAAGTCCCCATCATAAGGCAAATCCTCCTGTTTCTTAGAAGTTGCATCTTCCGAGAAATCGGCTTTATCCATGTATGTGCAGCTTGACCTCCTTTATCGGTTGCTGCCTGGTCTTGATGTTCTTAATTGTAGCAACAGACCTTCTGGTTTTCATTGATTGTCTTCATTGTGTGTCTTAGTCCGTGCAAAACAAAAAGAGCCTCATTATTAAATATAATTTATTTAACGTATGAAACCATGCTTATCCTAGTGTCTATGCCGGGACAAAATGGATGCTTTTCGTTTAGAGAAATGCAGTTATAAACATGAAGGCAGGAAGCTCAGCCAAGAGTAACTCATCCTAAAGTCTACATGAACCTAATCAGTGGTATATAAGCAAGGAATTAGAAAGGAGGGGGGCTAAATTTTTTATTCATTAAAATTTGAGGGAGGGCTTCCCTGGTGGCGCAGTGGTTGAGAGTCCGCCTGCCGATGCAGGGGACACGGGTTCGTGCCCCGGTCCGGGAGGATCCCACATGCCGCGGAGCAGCTGGGCCCGTGAGCCATGGCCGCTGAGCCTGCGCGTCCGGAGCCTGTGCTCCGCAACGGGAGAGGCCACGACAGTGAGAGGCCCGCGTACCGCAAAAAAAAAAAAAAAAATTTGAGGGAGACATTGGGCTCTAGTTAATGACCAAATATTTACCAACTTCTCTTAGAAAGTACTGTTTGAAATTTGTTCTCCCCAAATAGGAGCTTGGAATGCAAGTAAAGGATTGATTTTTTTAAAGTACCACGGCTGTCACTTGTCCGCACATCACTGATGGACCTCTTTGTGTGGCACTGAAAGCAGACTCAACTCAAACAAACCACCAGCCTACTCTGTTCTGGTGCTTTTTCATTTGTCCTCCCAGACATTCTGGTCCCCTTCTTCTGATTTTCCCTTGTATATTGGAGAAAGGCAGAGAAGGACTGACAGAAATGTGAGCAAGGAACCAAAAGGTCTTTTGAACACCCAGAGGCCAATCTGCCATCAAGCATCCCTCTTCTGATTAGAACCCAGGCAGAACCCAGTTCAAGAGGCTGCCTTGCTCTGAGCAGTCCTGTCAAGCTGCCACAGTCTGGTGGTAGCAGCGTGTCTCAGCGATACTCCTGAAAACGTTCAGAGCAAAACCAGCTGCCATTTGGTATGAGTCTTTTATTCTTTTAAATAAAATTTAAAGCATCCATTTAGATATCACTTCTCGATTTGCAAACTTTTGGGACAACTTTTTAGAAGTAGTATAATTACCTCCAGTTTTAAGGGAGTAACTGAGGCTCTGACTCAACCAAGGGACCCACAACCACTGGCTGGCCTCCCTTGCCCATATAATGATGGGGTTGGATGAACAGATCTCTGAGGGCCTCTTCCCCATCTAAATTTTTATGAGTCTGTGGACTTCTGCTTTATTATATAACCTAAAAAGCTAAAGCAATATGTTTGACAAAAAAAAAGTAAGATTAATTCTCCAAGCAAATAAAAGAGTAAATGCTAAATGTGGTAAAGATATCTATAAAACATTGTACAAAAATGTGAATTTATAGATATATGCCAATGTTAGAGAACTCAAATAAAAATATTTTGTTTAAAGTGAGAGGGAGAAAAAGAGAAGAAAAAGAATTATCGTCATCATCATCACTGCAGGATTACTTTACCAGTCTAATATTTACTGTAAAGTGAGGTACATGAACAAAATTACAGGCTACTCCAACTGAACTTGAAGAACAAGGGAAATGCTTCCCAGGAAAGTCAAAAGCACAGAGGGGAAGCAGGCGTTGGGAGACCTGGATTTGAATTCCGGCTTTTCCACTCTTTAGCTCTGTGCCATCAGGCAAGTTCCTTAGCTTTTCGGAGTCTTAGTTTCCTCTTCTGAAAAATAGGAATAATAATACGTAGCTCACAGGATTGTTAGATGAACATGAGATAAGCGATCTAAAGCTCTTGGCACAGTGCTCGGCACAGAGTGAGCAAACAATTATGGTAGCTTAAAAATGAAAAAAAACAGTCTCAGTGTTGGAGTGCTGAAGAACGCCCAGGTATGGAAGGCTAGGTACTCTTTATCTGTGGGATATTTACAGGATAAAGGAATAAATGGCATATATGAGATATGATCTCTCTAGGCGCCTTAAAACTACTTTAAAAATCTACCTGGAAATGAATTTATTGTTTGATCGTGAAAACTATCACCAAATAATTTTAGGTAAAACATTGTCTGGGCTTCTCTGGTGGCGCAGTGGTTGAGAGTCCGCCTGCCGATGCAGGGGACGCGGGTTCCGTGCCCCGGTCCGGGAAGATCCCGCATGCCGTGGAGCAGCTGGGCCCGTGAGCCATGGCCGCTGAGCCTGCGCGTCCGGAGCCTGTGCTCCGCAGCGGGAGAGGCCACAGCAGCGAGAGGCCCACGTACCGCAAAAAAAAACAAAAACGTCTTAGTCGTTCAAATGGCCAACAGGTACATGAAAAGGTACTCAACATTGCTAATCATCAGGGAGATGCAGATTGAAACTATAATGAGCTATCACCTCACACCTGTTAGAATGGCCATCATCAAGAAGAAAAGAGATAACAAATGTTGGCGAGGAAGTGGAGAAAAGGGAACCCTTGTACACTGTTGGTGCAGCCACTATGGAAAACAATATGAAAGTTCTTCAGAAAATTAAAAATAGATTTACCATATGATCCAGCAATTCCACTTCTGGATATATACCCAAATGAAATGAAAACAGGATATCAATAAGATACCTGCACTCCCATGTTTATTGCGTCATTGTTCGCAATAGCCAAGACATGGAAACAACCTAAGTGCCCATCAATGGATGAATGGATAAAGAAGATGTCATATATATACATTCTTATTCATATTCTTTTCCGATATGGTTTATCACAGGATATTGAATATAGTTCCCTGTGCTATACAGTAGGACCTTGTTGTTTATCCATTCCACATGTAATAGTTTGCATCTGCTAATCCCAAACTCCCAATTCATTCCTCCCCCACCTCCCCCTTGGCGGCACAAGTCTGTTCTCCATGTCTGTGCGCCTGTTTCTGTTTCATAGATAAGTTCATTGGTGTCATATTTTAGATTTCACATATAAGTGGTATCATATGGTATTTGTCTTACTCTTTCTGACTTACTTCACTTAGTATGATAATCTCTAGGGCCATCCATGTCACTGCAAATGGTATTGTTTCATTCTTTTTTATGGCTGAGTAGTATTCCACTGTATATATGTACCACATCTTCTTTATCCATTCATCTGTCAATGGACATTTAGGTTGTTTCCACGTCATGGCTATTGTAAATAGTGCTGCAATGAACATTGGGGTGCATGTATGGAAGATGTCATATATATATTATGAGAAAGAAGGACATCCTGCCATTTACCATAACATTAATGGACCTTGAGCACATTGCGCTAAGTGAAATAAGTCAGAGAAAGACAAGTACTGTATGGTATAACTTATATGTGGAATCTAAAAAAAGCTAAATGCATAAAAACAGAGAGTAGAATAGTGGTTACCAAGGGATGGAGGGTGGGAGGATAAGACAGATGTTGTTTAAGGGTACAGACTTGCAACGAGCAGTGAATAAACCCTAGAGATCTAAAGCACAGCATAATGAGTATAGACAACAATATTGTATTATAATCATCAAACTTTCTAAGAGACTAGAACTTAAGTATCCCAACCACTAAAAAAAAATGATAATTATGTAACATGATAGAGGTCTAACTATCACTAAAATGGTAATCATATTACAATACGTAAGTGGATCAAATTAACACGTTGTATACCTTAAAATTACACCTTGTTATATGTCAAATATATTTTAATTTTTTAAAGTTGTCTAATTTTTGAGGGGAAAAGGCATCTTTAAATGCCTACAGAGAAAAGAGAAAAGAAAGATGAATTCTAGTTTTGCAGGACTTTTAATGACCCAAGCTATAGCCTGAAACTCATCCTCATGCCTTCTTTGTATCTTGAGATACTCATTGCTGAGCAATTCTTGCTATGGAAGCCCTTCTTGCTATGGAAGAAAAGACCCTTTGTTAGCCAGATCCTAATTTCTAAAATATCATTCTGTTTAAACTGATAAAATTTAATTTTTGCCATGACTCTTAAGAAAAAGAAAAAAGAGCAAACACCAAGACAAGCTAGAAGCTTGAGGAACTCTCTCATTACACACAGGAAAACAGCTTCTGTTATCATTATAGTTATTTTTGTGTGTGATTGCAAGATATTAAAAGGATTTTTCCTGCTAAAGGAGAAGCTACATCCTTAGAATCATAATGGGCCCCTTACAGGTAGCTGGAAGCAACTAGACCATCTTCCCATATCAATACTCAGCTCCATCTTAGAATCCAAAGGTGAATCCTAAGAGGTTCCAGTCAGAACCCAATAGAACTTTTCTATAGAACCCAATTTGATTTACTGAGTTCAGATGAACATATTTGGGGCCATGACTGCTTTTGCAGCTGTCCTGACCATTATGTGCTCAGCAGCAGCTCACAAATCATCCTGAGAGTGAGTACTTTGAGCAAAAGAGGTCAGCACATCACAGCGACCTGGCCCTGTGGAAACAGTTCAGTCTGGGCCCCGAATAGGGATGAACAGCAAAGTGCTCACCATGCTGACCTCTATCCCCTGTGTGGTTTACTTTATTATGAAGTCCAAATTTGGTGCTGAGGTGCTGGCCTAACCTCGCTAATATGCCTAGTTTAAGAGAAGAAAATAACCACGGCTGGGATGACTGCAAATCTGATGGATCCAACTAAGAATGTCTATAGATGGATAAACCAAAACTCCTTGGTGGTTGGAGACCAAAGATGGTCAGCGAATCATTGTTTCTGGCTGGTAGGTGATGTTTGTTCTATCTACCAGGCCCATTTAGTGGTAATACAGATGTTATATATGATGTTATGTATCAGAGGACTGTTTCCATCTTCAAAGGAGAACTGTGGGGCTGTGTGCCTGTGACAGTCTCTTAGCCTTATCCCCAATACCCTCTCTTCTGTCTTTAGACCTCTGCTAGCCTCCAACAGGGTGCACCTGGCCCCGAGGCAGAGGAGAAAACAGGCCTTGTTACCACCAACGCTTCCCTGCCTCCTTCCACTAAAGAACTTAACACTCAGGTCCTGAACCCCACTCTTTTAAGATCAACCCTACCTTCTGTAATGATAATAGGAGTTGACTGTTGGAAACAATGATTCAACAATCCAAAATCTTCTTACTCCTTTTTGTGTGTGTCATTAAGAATGTGACTAGATTACAGTTAGGAACTTCAAGTACATGATCCAGTGATATTTCTTGCCCATAAATCAATATGCTCTAAGTCTTCAACCAACACATGCTGCAGTCAACACAAAGAGATAAAACGACAGCGGTAGCAATAGAAACTCACCTCCATCTTGGGGTCTCTGGACATCAAGGAGTAAACTGGTTGAAGGACCTTGAAATATAGATGAGCAATCCTGTCATTCTAAATCATCTTTCTTTTTTTTTTTAATAGTTGGAAGTTGGCTGCAATTGAATAATAGAGCAAAACCTGATCATGCTGTGCCTGCTTCTTCTGGGTAGCTTTGACTGTAAGAAATCAGCTTTGAAGACTACATAGGGAACCTCTGATGTGATCTAAACTTGTCTTTTTTTGTTGCTGTTGTTGTTCTTTTAAGAGCATTCAAAAATACTGACTTTGACTCTGTTTTAATTTTCAAATTCTCTCTCTCTGTTCCTAGCTCAAGATTTCTATTTACCCATGAAAGCAAATAGGAGATGGCTCAGAGTAGTATATCCTAGGCCACGCCCAGAGGTCAGGTAGTCATGGATTTTGTATCCAGTGTATGGTGTTTCTAGATTAAAATATGTTTAGAGGTAATGTGATAGAAGGCTCCCTCTGCAATGACTGCATTTGATTACGCTCTGGTAATTCTATCAGCTAACTCTATCTCAGAAATGTAGGGTGCCCACAAATGCAGTGTCTGTGACTGTAACCACACACCTTTCAGGGCGACGGTCTGGCTTCATGCAGCTATTGTTGAGTGGCAGTAGGAAGACACTGTGAAGGAGCAACAAACCAATCCAATCCTCCCTGGAGAGCCGATAGATGTATTATTCATAGTCTTAGCAATGTAGGCCTTCCATGAGTGTACGAAAATTTGATGACCAGCTGCTACAAGTTATCTATCCTGAAACTGTTTTAAAAGAACAAAAAAATTTTTTGAAACTGAGTAAACTGGTGTATGGAGAAGCTTCCTCTTGGTGTTTTACCAGCAGCCTTTGCTTCTTTTTCTTGCCCTTTGGTGCTCAGTGCTGTCCTTTTATCCAATTTTCCCATTGACATAGCCAGGTAATCATCATAGATTGTTGGATTTGTATGGTAAACAGTGGACCTTTGCTGTGCTTTGGGAACATTTAGAAAACTCTTACCAGTTGATTTTCTAAAAATAATTCTTACCACAAATTTCAAAACACGCTTGACTTAAAGAAGTATAATGTTTTTAAAAATACCTCATCCTTTCCCTAAACTTTCTAGCTTGAGTTTGGCAACCTCTGCCTAGAGATAAGAAGGGCCAAAATATTTTAGGAAAATTCTTTCTCTTTTGTTTAAAGACTTGCCCTTCTTTTCTTCACATTCTACCCCCTGTCTAAAGGAAGAACACTGACTTAAAATTATCAAAAAATGTTTTAAAGAATAAAATGTCAAATATATTCTACACCAATGCCTGATCTATCCTCCTCAAAGTGATTTCTGAAAGTTATGATTTTGATAAAAAGTCTAACCTTGCATTAGAAAAAAAATCTAAAGGATGAATCCCCAAATCTCTATGTGGTAGGATTACAGGTAAATTTTATTTTATTATTAGAGCTGTCCCTTCATTTATTAAACAGATATTTATTGAAAATACCTAATAGGTGCAAAACACTATGCTAGGTCGTGGACTGAAAAGGAAATATAGAAAATGGTTAGGCGTGTAGATTTTGGTGCCAGACTGAGTTTGTCGCTAGACTCTGTTACTTATTAGCTGTGCAACTTTGGACAAGTTGCTTAACTTCTCTGTTCTTCAGTTTGTCCATCTGTAAAAAGGTGGCATTAATAGCACAGATAGGGTTGTGAGGATCATGGGAGTTGTTTTTTAAAATCATCACTTATATAGTACTTACTATGTGCCTTACACTGTTCTAAGCACTTTACAAATATTAATTCATTAATTGCATGCAAAGGATTTAGAATATTGTGTATTATAAATGGTGATAATTACTATGAAAGATAGGAAAAGAATGTGAGAAAGGAAGGAAATCTTTCCTAAGATAGGATAGGCAGGAAAGAGCTTTCTGAGGACATACTTTTCAAGATGGAGCCCGAAGGATGCAAAACCAGCCATGCAAAGAGTTGGGGCAGAGTGTTCTGGGCACAGGAAAAATGTATGCAAAGACTGGAAGATGAAAAAAAAACTCTGTGCATTGGGGAAGCTAAAAGGAGCTAGCATGGGGGCTTCCCTGGTGGCGCAGTGGTTGAGAGTCCGCCTGCCGATGCAGGGGACACGGG
>NW_006774564.1:2771463-2783203 GCF_000442215.2 Lipotes vexillifer | reverse complement strand
AAAAAAAAGGAGCTAGCATGGGTGATGGAAGTGAAGATGAAAGAAATGGATGTCTTCAAGAAATAAGGCATATGTTGGAGGAAAAATCAACAGAACCTGGCACTGTGTTTGTGAAGGTAGGTGAGGATAAGGGAGGAATTAATCATGACTCCTTGGTCATGCTTTCTTGTACTTCCAAGTATTTTATAATACAGATGATTTGAATCAATAAGGAAGTGACCCCAAAGAGCAAAGGACATGAATTAACAGAAAAGGAAATATACATGGCATTGAAAACTATGAAAAGATAATTATCTAAACATGTAGAAAAATAATCGCCCTTGTTCTATGGTTTGAACATACTTGTAGTCAAATAACATTTACTGAGTACTTAACAATAGTTCTCTATACCTCATACAGACACTTCATGCTCTGGGGACAGCAGGACATGATTTTGAATCCTGGTTCTGCCATCTTCTAGACTCACAATTTTGGGCAATTGACTTATTTTCCTACTTTGTAAAATGGTGATGACAACTCTACCTCAAAGGCTTAATGTATGAATAAAATAAGACAATGCATTTACTTATTCCAGTGTCTGTCATGTGGTATGTCCAATAAATGGTAACCATTACTATGGAACCAAAGTCCTTAAGCTGTATAAATCGTCCTCCACCCTCACTCTCATCCTGATGAACCAGTTATATATCTGGAAATCCATGAAGATAGCAATGCTCTCTAAATCATTGTAGCATGTTGGGGCTGGATTATGCTTATTTTAGCTTTAATGCATGTATAGAGTTCAGAACAGTGTGTGGCACATAATGTCTGATAAATAACACCTTTAAAAAAACTGTTAACTATTATATAAACTATCTCTTTCAGTACTTCAGAATTTTAGCTTTTAAAACCATCTGTAGTTTTATCTAAAAGATAAGGATTTAAAATGTAAATCTGTTAAAAATTAAACCCTTGTAGAAAAAAATAGCGAGACTTCCCTGGTGGTGCACTGGTTAAGAATCCACCTGCCAACGTAGGGGACACGAGTTCGATCCCTGGTCCAGGAAGATCCACATGCTGCAGAGCAACTAGGCTCGTGTGCCACAATTACTGAGCCCGTGTGCCACAACTACTGAAGCCTGCGCACCTAGAGCCTGTGCTCCGCAACAAGAGAAGTCACCGCAATGAGAAGCCCGCGTACGGCAACAAAGAGTAGCGCACACTCTCCGCAACTAGAGAAAGCCCGCGCACAGCAATGAAGACCCAATGCAGCCAAAAATTTTTTTAAAAAATAGAAAAAAAATAACAGCACTATTTCCCTAACCACTTTCTTATAAAAAGCATAAAGCTCTTTAAATAGTAATCAATTAGACTCCCCCCGAGTAAATATTACCTAATCCAACACCAAAATGCCAACTTTTATTGGACAGTTTTAGCTGCTATATTAAAATACTGGTAGTGACAAACATATAAAAAGTAAATAATACTCAACATTTAGCCTTTTATGATAGTCTTGTGTAGACTTAATAAACAATCATTAATTGAGACTCACAACACTCAGGTGAGGTACCTCTTCACCCTCTCAAGCAATATCATCATTGTCCTAAACAATTTAGGACAGGAAATAATTACCTGCTCAAAAGATAACAGCACTTTGCATCTAAATAATGCTTTAAAATTTTTTTTTTTTTCTTTTTGTGGTACGTGGGCCTCTCACTGTTGTGGCCTCTCCCGTTGCGGAGCACAGGCTCCGGACGCGCAGGCTCAGCAGCCATGGCTCACGGGCCCAGCCGCTCCGCGGCATGTGGGATCCTCCTGGATCGGGGCACGAACACGCGTCCCATGCATCGGCAGGCGGACTCTCAACCACTGCGCCACCAGGGAAGCCCTAAATAGTGCTTTTTAACCAAGAGTATCTAGCCACATTACAAACTCTAAGAGACTTAATAAACACTCTGAGACTTAATAAAAACACTCTCAGAGACTTAATAAGTATCTCCCTTTAACCTCATGGAATAGGTTGAAGGAGAAGAAGCAGTTTAGCCAAAATTATGCAGCAGGTCACTAGCAGTGAGAATTTAGTTCCTTGGATTCAAGTACTAGGTGGGAAGTAAAGAAAGTGAATGTTTATTGAGGGCGTACTATGTGCTGAGCCCTTTGTGTATATCCTCTCATCAATTCTCTCCAGGCCCCCCCCCCCCCGCTCAAAGATAAATACTGTATCATCCCTCATTTAGGATGAGGAAATGAGCTCAGAGGAGCAGCTAGGATAGGTCAGTCTGATTCCAAATCCAGCTTGCTTCCTCTCCTATCAGACCACAAGTCACAAAATGGAAGAGGAAATAGAAGTGGTCAGACTCACTATTTTTTTTTTAACAGTATTGGTGATTGTATCAGTTTCCTACTGCTGCTTTAACAAATTTTCACAAACTTGTGGCTTAAAACAGCATGAACTTCTTATCTTTCAGTTCTGGAGATCCGAAGTCCAAAAATGGGTTTCACCAAGCCAAAATCAAGGTGTCAGCAGGCTGCATTCCTTCTAGAGGCTCTAGGGGGGAATCCTTGCCTTTCCTGGCTTCTAAAGACTATCTGCATTCTTTGGCCTGTGACCCCTTCTTCCATCTTCAAAGCCAACATGACAGCATCTTCAAATCTCATTGTGACTCTGACTCTCCTGCCTCCCTCTTCACTTACAAGGACCCCTGTGATTACAAAAGTGGTTCCACTCAGATAATCCAAGATAGTCTCCTCATCTCAAGATCCCTAACTTAATCACATTTATAAAGTCCCCTTTGACATGTAAAGTAGTATATTCACAGGTTCCAGGGACAAGGATGTGGACATCTATGGGTTCCATTATTTTGCTTATCACAGTACTCTTACATTTTGGAGAATTCTTAGAAAACTAGAATCTATGCCTCATCATTTCTTCCCCAAGCAGTATCTCTTGTACCTCCAGGGGGGATTATTATCCCCAAAGCCCCTCCTAATGTGGAGCTTTGTTATTCCATGGAGCAAATTTGTTGAGATATAGTAAATACTGTAGGAGGGCATACCCCAAAGGTGGAAAGTTTTAAAGATGAAAAATGATAACTATTGATACATGCAACTATGTGGATGAATCTGAAAATAATTATGCTCTTTGAAAGAAGCCAGACCAAAAAAAAAATGGAGCACATATTTATATAAAATTCTAAAAAAGAAAACTAATATATAGTGACAAAAAACAAATCAGTGGTTGCCTGGAGTTGAGATGGAGGTTAGGGGAGGGGTTTCCAAGGAGAATGAGGAAATTTTTATGGATGGATATGATGATTGAGGTGATAGTTTCACAGATGTGTACGTATGCCATTTAAACATCAAACTTAACAAATTATGCACTTCAAGTATGTGCTGTTTATTATCTGCCAGTTATAGCTCAATAAAGCTATTTTTTAAAAATCCATGAAAAGAAACTTTAAAATCTACCAAGGCACACAAGAACTTCATAAATGAGGTTATAGAGCCAGAGAGAAACTGCATCACACTGCTGTGACCTTATCTATATAGCTCTTCGGAAAATTCTCAAACACCTCATTCAGATGTTATCATTTCAGGATGATTGAAGATTTGCAAGTATAACACATTGGGGAGTTTCTTCTGCATGTTATGTGAGCTCCTTAGCATGGCACATGAGGCCCCTGGTGAACTGTGGCTTCCTCCCTCTTCAACCTGTCTTCCTGCCACACCTTGACTTGAAATTCATGCTTCAACGATGCCAAGCTCTTTATAGCTGCCAAGCTCACCAGGTGTTCTATGTCTCCATAAAATGTGCTGCTGCCCTCTCCACCTGTAGAATGCCCTTCCTCCCTGGCCTCTTGGGCCAGAAGAGGTCATCACTTCCTCCTCTGCCAACCCCGTCCCTTGTACAAGCTTCCTTAGTTGCACTTTCCCCACCGTATGGTAAGTAATTGTTTCCTGTCTGTCTCTGTCACTAGCCTGTCTGTACTCCCAACCTTGGCATATAACAGACTCAACAGTTACTGCACAGAATTAAAATGCTCCCAGTATGTCATGGAAACAAACATCAGAGCCATTAGGGTGTCTGTAGGAAGGACATCCAGCAAAAGAGAAGTTTGGATGTTGATAGACGAAGGGTAAAGCATGGTTATGAAGTTGGTGGCAGTGACTCTTGCAGCCCAAACTAGAGCAATGGTTCTCAGTAGGAGGCAGGACCACTCCAGAGGATTCCAGAAATCTGTGGGGTGTTTGGGGTGATCACAGTGCCTGGACTAGTGGGGAGGAAGTTGCTGCTGGCATTTATTACTTGGAGATCAGCCTGGGAGCAAAGTACAACCAGTCCTGTACATGGAAGATTAATCACATCCAGTGCTGATAGAGCATTCATTAAGAAACACTACTCTTGGGCTTCCCTGGTGGCGCAGTGGTTGGGAGTCCGCCTGCTGATGCAGGGGACACGGGTTCGTGCCCCAGTCGGGGAGGATCCCACATGCCGCGGAGCGGCTGGGCCTGTGAGCCATGGCCGCTTAGCCTGCGCGTCCGGAGCCTGTGCTCTGCAGCGGGAGAGGCCACAGCAGTGAGAGGCCCACGTACCGCGAAAAAAAAAAAAAAGAAACACTACTCTAAAGATAGAAAGTGCTTTCTCAACAAAGACTGAAAATACTCCTCTTCCTTAGTGCTTCAGGTGAGTGTGAGGTGCATTCAGTGAAGGACCAGAGTCCTCTCCCCCAGCTGCAAGCATTCACCCCCTTGGCCCCATCTGCCTCGCCGACCACCAAGTTTCACTCTGCCCTCCTACTCTCTGCACTTCATTTCTTTTGTTCCTCGGATACCCTGTCTCCTTCCCACCTTGGGGCCTTCCCTTCATGCTGTTCACTCTGCCTAAAGTGTCTGACCCACCTTCCTGCTTTCTACCTGCTTATTTCTTACCCATCTCTTAGCGCATCTCTTCCTCCAGAACCTTCCCCCATCTCCTATACTAGTTCTGGTTCTCGTGACATAAGCCCTCAGAGCATTCTGTGTATCTTTAATGGCATTTATCACAATTATAAAATATTGGTGGAAGGAAGCGGAGGCAGAGAAGGGGACCAGGAGAAGAAAGGAAGGGAGAGGGGAGAGAGGGAGAAAGACCCATTTGGCTGTTTGACGAGAGGAGAAAGAGCACACGTGTTAAAAAAAAAAAAAAAACCAGACTCTTAGCTCTGCTCCTTGTTAAATGAGGACCTTGATTAACTTTTCAAAGTGATTTGAACCTCAGTTTTCTCATCCACAATATGCGGATAAAGGGTATTTGTGGGGATTAAATGAGATAAGTATATAGAGTGGCTTGCTCAGTGTCTGACACATGGCGGGTACTCAATGATTGTCCAGTCTTTCTTCCCTCTTCCTCCCCTTCCCTAGTGGAAGGATATACAAGTATAGAAGTTTAATTAAGAAAGCTGGACTTAAAAATTAGCCTTTATACCTAGCTGGATAGAGAGGAAACATGAATAAGCCATCTAAATGGGTTTGAGGGGCTCTGAGAACTCATGAACATCTTAAAGAAAGCCTGTGGTCAGGGGGTGGTCAATTGTAACTGATTGTGAGTAAAAGCAATGAAGAGATTTCGTAGACGCTGACGTGGTGGTGTTGCTCAATATTCTTAAAAGATCTGCTCTTTTCTGCACAATCCCTCCAGCAAGCAAGCTGGCAAGTATCTGTAGGATGACCACACCTGACTTCTTGGGAGGAATTTGAGCTAGCTGGGAAGTAGGGCACCTCTAAAAAGTAGCTTGGTCCCTTGTGACTGTGAGTTCTGGGTCCTATCAAGGTCCTACTGATGCAAAACAAAACAATGCTTTGGGAAGGGTCAGTGACACCTATCTGAGGTGGAGTCTAGCTACTAAGGTAGAAAGAGTTCTAAGCAGATATAGTTTAGATTTGCATGATTCCGTCTTCAATGGGAACCTCTGGGCACATTTGCAATCCCATAATTAAAACTGATAATAACGTCATAAAACAGTGGTTATTATCTTCAGAGGAGAACATCTGAGTATGCATACTATCCTAGAGGCAAACAGACTCTTAGAAGTCAGACACATGGAAGATTGCTAGGGGAGTTGAGAGTCTCGCTTCCTTTCTAAGCAGTCCACCCTCCTAAGTGATCTTTGGAATAATAAGGTAGTAAATAAGTTTCATTGGGCAACTCCTTTCACATGTGACACCATGTGAATTAAGAGCATTTGATTGCTTTGCTAACAGGCAGCATCCAGATCTGCTGTTAAGCTGTGATACTGACCATCTCAACTTTAGATAACCCCAAAAGTTAACCCTGTAAAAGAACACAGCTGTTTCCTGGTTAAAGCCCTGAACTACTTGCTTCTCTTTCTCAGGCTTTGTACACCTACCGTCTTTGTTCCACAAGCCCTAAAGGTTGCCGTGCTCACCTGCCTTTACCAGCTCCTGTCCTGGATTTAAGACAGGAAGTTCTGCATCCTGAGACCCCCTCAATCCAGGAATGGTTAGTCACCCCAACATAGAATGGATTCCCTCACCCCACCAAATTCCTAACCTCTCTGTTATCCCCTTACACCTAATAACTTAATCCCATTTCATATCTAAGTTGTGTTTTTTTTGTTTTATTTTTGCAGTATGCGGGCCTCTCACTCTTGTGGCCTCTCCCGTTGCGGAGCACAGGCTCCGGACGCGCAGGCTCAGAGGCCATGGCTCATGGGCCTAGCCGCTCCGTGGCATGTGGGATCTTCCTGGACCGGGGCACAAACCCGTGTCCCCTGCATCGACAGGCGGACTCTCAACCACTGAGCCACCAGGGAAGCCCCGTAAGTATTTTTTATACAAAGCCACCAGAAGGAAATGACAGAGAGGCACACTTATGGGGGGATGGGGATATGCAAATCCACGGTATTTTTTCTTAGTTTTTAAACCTTAAAAATTCCTTTATGTTTTTCTGCTTATTACAGAAAATGTGAAAAGTAGAGAAAAGTGTAAAGAGAATGCTTCAGCATAATTCTTTCTAGTGTTTATTAAACATTTTTTACATAGTTGGGATCATAATATACAATTTTGCAACATGCTTTTTTCACTGAACATCGATTTCCCCATGTTATTAAAAACTTTGAAATAAATACCTTTTTAAAATAGTTATATCCACCCTATAGCTATACTGTAATTAATCATTTCCCTAATGACAGACATTTACGTTGTATCCAACTTTTCAATGTTTTAAAATAACATAACAGTAAACATTCTTGCTTGTATTTTAAATTATTTACTCTGGATAGAGTCTTATGTGGGAAAGTATTAGGACAGAGTGCAAATATTTTAATGCTTTTAGCATGTATACCAAATTAGTTTCAAAAGGCATATATTCTCATTAGCAACCTGGGAGTGATATACTGATATATACTCTGTAAGACTAAACAGTAACATTTTAAAAATCTTTGTCAATTAAAAAATAATTTCAGGGAATTCCTTGGCAGTCCAGTGGTTAGGACTCCATGCTTTCACTGCTGAGGGCATGGGTTAGATCCCTGGTTGGAGACCTAAGATCCTGCAAGCTGTGCAGTGCAGCCAACAATTTAAATAATAATAATAATTTCAGTGTTGTTTTAATTTGAAGTACTTTGATAACTGGTGTGGTTAGACATTTTTCATATGTTTACTGGCTTTTTTTTTTTAATTTATTTTTGGCTGCATTGGGTCTTCGTTACTGTGTGCGGGCTTTCTCTTGTTGCCACGAGCAGGGGCTACTCTTTGCTGCAGTGTGCGGGCTTCTCATTGCAGTGGCTTCTCTTTGTTGCAGAGCACTGGCTCTAGGCTCACAGGCTTCAGTAATTGTGGTGCGCGGGCTCAGTAGTTGTGGCTTGCAGGCTCTAGAGCTCAGGCTCAGTAGTTGCGATGCACAGGCCTAGTTGCTCCGCAGCACGTGGGATCTTCCCAGACCAGGGCTCAAACCCCTGTCCCCTGAATTGGCAGGTGGATTCTTAACCACTGTGCCACCAGGGAAGTCCCTATTGGCCATTTTTATTTCTTCATTTGTGAATTATCTCAGTACTTTGCTCATTTATCTATTATCCACAATACAACTAGTTATTTTATTACAAAAGTAACTAAAAAGTAATGAACACATTGTAAAATGGATTAGAACATTTGAATATTTATAGTGTTTTATAACTTGCTCTTTAAATAACTCAGTCCAATACATTGAGAATATCTTTCTATGTCAACCAGTGTATATCTAAGCCATCATTTTTTTTTAAACAACTTTTTTAAACAATATTTATTTATTTTTATTTGGCTGCACTGGATCTTAGTTGTGGCACATGGGTTCTTCATTGCCACGTGCAGGATCTTCGTTGTAGCATGCGGGATCTTTTAGTTGTGGCATGAGAACTCTTAGTTGCGGCATGTGTGTGGGATCTAGTTCCCTGACCAGGGGTCAAACCCGGGCCTCCTGCATTGGGAGCGTGGAGCCTTAACCACTGGACCACCAGGGAAGTCCCTAAGCCATCATTTTTAATGGCTGCATAATATTCCATTGTATGGATGAACAAGAACTGTTTTCACCAATCCTCTGGACATGTAAGTTGTCTCTAATATTTCCATGTTAAAAATGACTGTGATAAATGTGATGAACATCTGGTTCATTTATTTTGTGTACTTGTCCAATCATTTATGTAGGTAAAGTCCTAAAAAATGGAATTGTTTGGTCAAGAGGTACTGATGTTTTTGATATGTATTACAAAATCTTTCACAACGGTAATACCAATTTCCCGCCCCAAAAGCAGCACGTGAAAGGACAAATTTCACATACCTTCACGAACAGTATTATCTTTCTTTAAAATCTGCAATACGATAGGCAAAAAAGGTGTCCCATTGTTTTAATTTGCATTTATTGAAACACTAGTGAAGCTGAAGTTCACATGTGGGCTCATTGTGTTTCCTTGAATTTCCATTGTAAAGTGTTGGTCCCTGTCCTTTGCCTCTCTATCAGGTTGTTGCCTTTTTTTCTGTTGGGTTGTTTCATTGTAAGAGCTCTTTAAATACTAAGTATTTAGTACTAACCCTTTGTCAGTCACATATGTCTCCATTTATCATTTTCCTTTTGACTTCACAAGAGGCAGTATAGGGAGAGACACACTGGCTCTGCTATTTACCAGCTGTGGTGGATGCTGTTTAGATGCCCTGTTCAGAGGCCCTTTACTGAATACACATCTCCCAGCTGCTGTGAGGTTGGCTACTAAGGATTACAGCTGGCCTCCTCTCTGTAGAGTTTGCCCTAGAGGGAGCTGCCATACCTGGGGAAGTTACATTTCAGCCCATCCCGATACAGGGGAACTAAAAGCCAGCACCCTTCTCTAAAGTGGGTGAGGTTTATGCTCTAAAAATTCTACAGTGAGGTTTATGCTCTAGACTCTAGAGCCCTCTGTCTATGAATCAGACCAAGGCTAAGATTTCCTTGGAGTTATTCTTGCTCAGCTCTTTTCTGTTCCCTATTCTGTTTCACTCCTTTCCTTACAGGTGCCTCCTGTAGAGCTCCCCCTCAATAAATCATGTGGATCTAAATGTCTCTCTCAGGATCTGCTTCTAGGGAAGCCAATCTAAGAGTCTGTAAAATGGGGATAATATTAGTACCTACTTCATAGGGTTGTTGTAAAGATGAAATATTAATTAAAATAATAGTAATAGCAAAAATTATCTAATATTTATTATGCACTAGGCATTGTCCTAAGCAATTTACATGTATTAATTCATTTAGTCCTTATATCAGTCAGGGTCCAGGTATAATCCTTAAACAAGTAAAGTGCTTAGAACCATGCCTGGTGCATATTTAGCATCAATTAATCTTATCTATTATTATTGATTGATTCATTCTCCATTTCAAATCAAAGATTAAGCCTGTTAATAGGTTGTTTCCCCTGCATTTTGAGGTCTCCTTCCCATGCCCCTTTTCTTAGGTATTCCTTTGGAAAGCTCCTTCCCCTTCATTTTTTTCTCTTTTACTCCAAAAGGTAGAGCTGCCAAGTCTATATTCTTGCTGAGGAACCTCCACACCCAACATTCTTTTTTTTTTTTTTTAACATCTTTATTGGAGTATAATTGCTTTACAATGGTGTGTTAGTTTCTGCTCTATAACAAAGTGAATCAGTTATACATATGTCCCCATATCTCTTCCCTCTTGCATCTCCCTCCCTCCCTATCCCACCCCTCTAGGTGGTCACAAAGCACCCAGCTGGTCTCCCTATGCTATTTGGGTGCTTCCCACTAGCTATCTATTTTACGTTTGGTAGTGTATATGTGTCCATACCACTCTCTTACTTCGTCCCAGCTTACCCTTCCCCCTCCCCGTATGCTCAAGTCCATTCTCTAGTGGGTCTGCATCTTTATTCCCATCTTGCCCCTAGGTTCTTCTGACCATTATTTTTTCTTTTCTTTCTTTTTTTTTTTTTAGATTCCATCTATATGTGTTAGCATACGGTATTTGTTTTTCTCTTTCTGACTTACTTCACTCTGTATGACAGTCTCTAGGTCCATCCACCTCACTACAAATAATGCAGTTTCGTTCCTTTTTATCACACCCAACATTCTGACTTTCTTTCAGTCAAGGGAGCCCTGTTATTCTCTGATAGAATTGTTGGGAAAGGAAGCCACAAGCATCATCCACCGGGTTATTCAAATTTGTCTTGACTCAATGGTGTCATTTATAACTCAGAGAAAAGTCCAGCTACCCAGCTTCAGCTTTTAAAAAAAGAAGCTAAGCTTAATCTATCCTAACAACCCAGCAGGTTTAAGGTTATGCACACTCATTGCTCTCTCCCTTCTTCAAGGCACTGGAAAATGGTCAAGTAAGCCTATGTCAACACCAGGGCATTCATCTAGTAATGTGGAAATGGTGCAGTAAGAACCCCACTGCTGTTTCCCTAGTACCCAGCATAGTGTTTGGCACACAATAGGCATTTCAACATATGTGTTATTGAATAGATGACTGAATGAATTTACAAGGCAAGATAGAGCAGTGACATCAGTTCATAGTTGTTTATATGTATCTATTTATTTGCCACTTAATATGGTCACCATTTCCTTCCTGCATCTTTAACCATCCAAGATCATTTTCCTTCTTGAAGGAGAACCCATATAGCTTCAGTCAGTGAGGGTCTGTGATGGCAAAATCAGTTTTTGTTTACCTGAAAATGCCTTTATTTCATCCTCGTTTTTGAAAGATATTTCCACTGGTTAAATAACTCTAGGTTGACAGTCATTTTCTCTGACTGTAATATCAAAGATATTCTCCTTCTGGTTTACTTTTTTGCAGTTGCAAAGTCACATGTCTGCCTAATTGTTCCATTGGAGGTAATCATCCCTTTCTCTCTCGCTGTTTTTTGTTTTTTGTTTTTTTGGCTGCGTTGGGTCAGCTGCTGAGTGTCGGCTTTCCCTGGTTGCAGCGAGCGGCAGCTACTGGAGCGGCAGCTACTCTTCGTTGTGGTGTGCGGGCTTCTCACCGCAGTAGCTTCTCTGTGGCGGAGCACGGGGTCTAGGTTCACGGGCTTCAGTAGTTGTGGTGCACAGGCTTAGTTGCTCTGTGGTATGTGGGATCTTCCCAGACCAGGGCTGGAACCCGTGTCCCCTTCATTGGCAGGCGGATTCTTAACCACTGCACCACCAGGGGAGCCCTCTCTCACTGGTTTTACTTTGTTTTCAGTGCTCTGCATTTTCATTATCTCGTGTCTAGGTATAAATTTTTTTCTTCTTTTTAAAAATCCTG